>NW_008825428.1:7886932-7896167 GCF_000699105.1 Pygoscelis adeliae
CTGAACAACCCAAAATCTTAAACCTTCTTTTTCCAGTTACTGCTGAAAACTGGAACCAGAAATGCAAGGGTTAAATGGCTAGGGAGCAGGTACAGCTGAGATCCTGCAACCCATCGGTCAATGCTGATAGCTTGGTAAGAGCACATCTACATAAGAGAACAAGCCATAGCAGCTTTGCTCCAGCCTGTTAATAAGAAGTCATATAGCTTTTTCCATACAGTCAGAGATTTTGGTAGTACTTTGGATTTTTTTTTGCCCTGCAATGGTAAGAATTTTCATTTGGAGTTGTTTGTTCTTTTAATCTGCTGGGATGTGTAATTTAATAAGAGGTTTTATTCCCTTTTGCTCTGAGAGCAGTAGAAGAACGGAGAGCTTGTCTAACAATAGCTGGTGTATTTATCTTTCTCTGAGAAAGCAGCAAGTGCTGATTGGTAAAGAGAGGTACTAGCTAGGTTGTGTTGAGCTGAATTGCTGGTCTAACTTCTCTGTGAGTATGGAAAAAAATACTTAAACTGTGAGGGAACTGAGTGGTAAGAACTAGGTTACCTGGCTAAGCTGTGGCAATTTGGCTCTAAATATAACACAAAAATGTCTTGTGCACTGAAGCTATTTTGTATATAGTGTTCTTAAGCTTAGAAAATATTTAAAAAATAGAAAAGGCTAATTATCAAATAGTTTTCTTGGTGTAAATACAGAATAAGAAGCAAAGGGAGTTAAGAGAGTTGCTGCTCTGTAATTCTTCACCAGTGCAACTTGGAGATTCTTCTTCTTTGCTGTTTGTTGCAAAGGGTGGAGCTGATGATAAGCTTAAGACCATTGTTGGTGTCTAAACTGGAAAACTGATCTCTCTGGATGTGGAGACTTGTATCTATGTAATACCTGGATGAGGCTCTTTATGATCTTGGCTTTTTGTGTGATAGTGGTTGTTTAGGGTTTTTTTTGTGGTTGTTGTTTAGGGACTTTTTAAATGCTTTTTCTTGTTTTGGGATGTTGTGGGGTTTTTGGGGTGGGGGTGGGGTGGTATTTTCTTTAAAGCCATCTTGGCTAGCTGGTACTGTTAACTCAGGAGTCCCTAGGGTCCCACATCAGCTTTCAAGACAGAAGTAAAGCCTGTGTATTTTTTGCCAATGTATTATAAAAAAAAATGCTTAAAGCCTGTATCGTACTGGTAATTAAGTTGGTGGCTTACAAAGCTGGCGTACTACTACGGGTAGGTCATGAAATGCAGTTTCAGTACACTTGTACTGTATATACAAATAATCCCTAAGAGCTGTGGGTGTTTGTGGCTTGTGAAAAGTAGTACATCCCAAAAGTGACAAAGCTTAACCACAAAACCTCAACAGGAAACAGTGATGATGCTAAAGACAAAATCCTACTGGGAAAGAAGCATTCACTATCTTTTGGGGCTATTAACCTATTTTTGTATTTCAGTGTTGATACTACAGCTGTCTAAATTACTTATATATATTTTATATATCTGTACAACAAGTTGTGGGCCCTAGAGGATTGAAGTTACATAAGAAATATGCTGGCTCCTTGAAGATAAGGAAGCATGTCAGTCTCTTCTTGTGGTGTGATGGCCTGGTCTTTTAGACATACTGTATTTGCAGCTTCCCAGTGGAGTCTGTAGTAACTGGGTTAGTGCACTAAGGGCAGATTCAGTCCTGATGTGAAAGGGGTAGCAAGCCCAAGACTTCAGCAGGTCTGCATCAAGGGGGGATGCCAGGCTCCACCTTCAACCACCACCAACCTGATGACAAAAGGGTTGTTTTCTGATACTGGGCATAAGCCTGCCTTAGACAGTGCCATTGTCTTTGAATATGCTATAACCATGGGGGAGGGCTTTAGACATATTTCCCTGCTGTGGCACTTGCTTATGGTAGCTTATAATATCAAGACAGATGAATGGGAAATGGGATCACATAAAACAGAGCTGGATATATCGTCAGCGCTACCTATGTTGTGCAATGGCACAGCATAGCAATCCCAGGTGAGCATCATACTTGACTGGTTCTAGAACTGGGAACAGTAGAGCTGTGTCAGCACAGTGCTGCACCTGAATTAATTAGTCACGCTTATAGACATAAAGCTAACTTATTTGGGAACAGACTGTGCTAATGCTACACAGCTCTAGGCACTGAAGCTGTTAGCTGGGAATGGCACAGTAAGGATACGCCACGTTCTGTGTTACTAGCTAGGAGAGGTCTACAGCAGAATTCTACTGTACTGTTGCACAAGAAGCCATATGGAGTGGAAACATCTGAGTGGGTCTGAGGGAAAAGCCTTAAATATGAACATAAGACCAAAGTCAGTATTAAATTTTAGCGCTGCCCCTAAAGATTTATACTAAATCCAACTTTTGTTCCTTTTAATGTTTTGTGGTTGCCAGGGTGCCCAGAAAAACACAAGAAGAAATGTTTCTTACAGAAGCTGCTAAACATAATTGGATTGTTCACCCTAAACCATACACTAAATCAGATTTAAGGACTCTCACAGCAGTAATGACTACAAAAGTTATTATTTGAGAGTGGTTTACCTGAATACGTAAACTACTGCCTCTCAGTATGCTAAAATAAAAAAAATGGATTTACCCTGTTCCTAAAGGAGTCTTGCCAGTCAGTCAGTTATAGCCAGCAATTCTCTTTCTCTAAAAACCAAATAGGAATATGATCAATCCACCCAACTTTAGACCCTGAAGAAAAAGGAGAGAAGGAATTGCACCGAGTTGCTTGCCTCCTGACTCACTCTAGCCTAAGCCGGAATGACTCAGAGCCACTATTTTCCGCCCCCTCACCCCATTATCTGCTGGGGGAGGAAGCCAAGGCATATGTACTAGATGAAATGTTAATGTCATCAGTCAACACTTAGTGAATACATATTGTTTCATTATTTGTATTGATTGTCAACCTCACATCTGGTGACAGCAGAATGTGAATTGCTCTGTATGTTAGGAAACTGTCCCATGAAAACAGGGTTCTGAAAATGAAGATTGGGAGGTAGTGTGTACAAATATAAGTAAATACGAAAGACATGACAGTCTTAGAAGTTACTAACGGTAAAGCAATGTATGCAGGGTTTTCTTGGTGGCAAGCATGTTTATCAAGTGATTCTTCTTTCATATTAAAAATGTGAAGCCTCACAAGGGGGCTTCTACTAAGAAGCCATTGATTAAAATAACTTGCTGTTAGACTATTCTTATGTATCAGACCAAAGATGTATTTTTTTTCATTTATTGCCTCCAGTGGCACCTATTTGACTTTACACATTTTATCTTTCCCACCTGTATGCTGTATTTTGTACATATGTAGGGAAGGGTTTAAGGTGAAAAGTTACAGATTAAGAGAAGCACAATACCCATAAATGACAAAAGAACATAACTGGAAAAATGAATCTTGGACCTAGATTGCCTGGCTCAGAAAACTATCCTACTAGAAATAAAATTGGATTAGACCCACTAACTCAATGGTTCTACTTTTGTTGGGGGAAAACACTTTTTTGGACAGGTGTTCACATTAGGAGCCCCTTATAGGAGTAGATTCTTATGGGAAGACTCTTAACTTCCTGAGATAATACATTCAGCTGAACTGTGCCTCACTGCTGCTTTGAACACACATAGCTGTTCTTCCAAGTAAACTAGGCAACTCATTGTGTCCATGGCTATCTGTAAAACTTAACTGGTAGGTATGGCAAATGGTCCTACATAAACTGCAGTCCTGTACAATCACAGGACTAACAAGTAATTTAAACGCAGAGTAGTGCAGATGTAGGAGTCAGCATTCCAAGCATTAATTTATGCAATCACAATGGTCTCCTTATATTCAAAATAGAGCAGAAAGACAGACTTTGGCCTGCAGTAAAATACTGTTGCTACCTTAAAATCATAGTCTACTGCTAGCTGCCAGATCTAAATAAACAGTGGTTTAAAATGCTGGATTACAGCAGTACCAAGCTGTGAGTTTACATTCTTGCCAAGAGTAGTTATTGATGCCAAAATAATATTAATCACTATACTAAAATGTATATCTGACTTCAAGTCCTTCACAGCAAGACTACTGTGTATCTTCACCCATATTCTGTTTTAAACATTCACAATACAAAACAACCTGAAGCCTCCAGTATTTCTCAGAAAATGTGTCCTGCAGTATCCTGATGAGTTTTCTTCCAGTGACATAATCCCCCCCGCCCCCCTGCGTTTTCTTCTTTCATTCATCCTGATGTATATAGCCTACCCTGCAGAATTGCAAGGGGAGCTGGCAGGGATCCAGGACAACCTGTCAGCACAGGCAGCAGTGAGGTGGTGACTCAGCAGAGGCACCGTGTGTCTTTGCAGTCTGCTGCAGCACTGCACACTCCCAACCTTCCTGGAGGCAAATCTTGTCTTTGACATTGAATGTGTCCAGAGTTCCTGCTCATCCTTATTTCGATGGAAGGAAGGACGGACGTGTCCTCCTCTGAACCTGAAAACATGGAGCTGCCCTAGAGAAGCTAATAACCCAAGGAACAGAGGCTCTGTGTGATCTGGGATTATTTGATGCTTAATCTGAGAAGGCTGGCAATTTTGTAAAGCAACTCATTAAGAACCAGACCTTCACTTAAACTGTAGTGTTAAAACTATTTTAAAATAGCACAGTTTGACTGCATTTGTGCTGTACTGCATTCTGACAAGCCCAACATGACAGCTGACACGCACAAAAATCCAACATACTTGCTACATATGCTGGGATTATTTAGAATAAGATTAAATCATCTGGTGTTTAGAAACAAGATGTCTACTTTTAAAGGAGTTATATTGAATGGTACAAAAGGACATCAACGTGGCCAATCATGTATTAAGATACTTATTTTTTTGTCTTCCGCTTTTCAAACTGCTTTTTTAATGACCAGAATTTAAATGGCTCCCTCTTGTGGCAAGAAAAATGCAGTATCACGTTCTTTGGCAAAAACTAGTCCTTTAACAGAAATTAGAATTTATATGTATCTATACTGCATAGTCTAGTCACAGTATGTTGTAGTGACTGATGAGGAGACTGCACACACCTATCCCTTGCTGCCTAGGTACTCTTGAAACTAACTAAAAAAGTACCTAAGCATGACTTAAACTGTTACCTTTCGGTTGTATATGCTGAAGGGTAGGGAAAAATAGATTGTGAACTATATGTATTACACCCCATCTAACCTGCTAATGCAGACAAGACTATATCGTGTCTCAGAGAACTCTCTCCTTAAATATAAATTGCTGTAACACTCAGCACAGAATATCTGGATAACACAGCTTGATTTATTTTTGATGTTTTTCACAGGTGAGCAAATCTGAACCTTGTAAGGGGTGGGAGGAAAGTAATCAACTCTGGAGGAAATCTATGAGCATGAGTCAGTGAATGGCAGTAAGGAAGCATAAATTGGGTTTCAACAACCCTGCAAGTCTTCTTTCCTTCTTTCTAGTATCTACTAGCTGATAAAGCTTTCACTTAGGCTTTTAACTCATAAAGGCTTTCTTCACAGTAATTAATAGCTATAAAACTCTGAAATGAAGAACTGAGATCTTTGCCATAGCATGGGGCATACTTTGGTAACTTTGGCTATGAAGCGATAATCTTGGAAATGGACATAGGAAAAATCCTCATAAAACACACTAAGGCCTTGGTGACCTCAAAGGAAAAATTAAATGTATACACAGGAAGTATCTACCATAGCTTTTGAGAAAGCAGGTCTGAAAAGTTTTGTTTCAAGACAACAGACTCTACTTCTGTGGTTTCTCACAAAATCTGTTACTGCATAGTTAAGAATTAAAAAAAAAAAAATAGGCTCACTGCAGAGTAGGACTAATTGTACAGATGGCTTTAGAGCTTGGTTAAGCTACTTTGCACGTTAATCTCGAGATAATCTCTGTTTATGCTGATTCAGAAGTCTGATGGTATAGACACAGGAGGCTATGTTTACTAGTTTGAAGGAGGGGGCTTAAAAATACTATATTGGAAACTCTGCTTTAGCTGCTTATCCTTCTTTGTAAAAAGTCTTCCATGTTACAGCCTTACAGGTTGTTAACAGAATGAATGACAATATGACTACCAATATCAAATTATATATGCTTTTCAAATCTAGGACTTTAGAAGCGAGACCACATTATTTGGAGGTAGATACACATAGATGGAGTTACCACGTGTTCACAGAGAGGAAAAATTACTATGATGCACTGAATAATCATTCAGTATCTTACAGTTTTTCTTTTAAGGGCTTGCATGGTGGCACCCCACAATCTATTTCCACACTTCAGAGAACAACTGATGAGGACAGACTTAACTGAAGAATACCTGAAAGGGTTTATCAAACCTAAAGTGTGTACTTAAGCTCAAAACTGCTGTTCTGATAACATTTTATCAGCTGCCGCCTGGGACTAGATACATCTAACCTCAAAAATACCCCTTTTATCTATCCAGCCATGCAAAGTTAGTTTTCTGAACATAACCATCATCATGATCTTAATGGAACCAAGCTAGCTGCCTTGTATTTCAAGCCTGATGGGATAGCATGAGGTAACCGGGCATTTCATTAGCTATTTCTCATGAGGTACTCATTCCAAAATCAGCTGGAAGATTTCTATAAAAGGATTGAGTTGCACTATATATACACACACATATATATACACACATAAAAATATTTTTAAAAGCCCATTTTATCTTAAATATGGCCAAACACTGCTACTCTTAACCAATAAGCTAGTGGCTGGAGTACCTGGCTGGAAAGTGTGAGACACCAAGTTCCTCAGATGGCAAGGATTTAGTATCTTCCCTTCTGGATTGTGTGTCTTTCTCTCCTGGGGTATCACCAAACTGCAGGCTACTCCAGAAAAGAGATGTTCTTAGAAACTTTAATAGCTCGTATGGAGAAAGAATAAAAACATCAACTGATTGATAAAGCTCACAAGAGCTGTATCTTCAGTGAAGTGGTAAAGGCCTTCCAAGTTAGGCTTTTGAGACCTAGCACTAATATAAACAATAAGCCAACGCAGGAGTATTTTTCTAGTTAACTTGCATTTTTTCCAGCATAGCTTTGCCTTGTGAGATATTGGCATACCTAAAATGGGGCCACCACAAGTTTATTTCACGCCTCCATTACTTCTCTCAATCCTATAATGCAAAATATTCTGAGAGGCAAATGTCAATCTGTTAAGCTTTCAAAGTTTTCCACCTGTAAAAAGGTTCTGTTTTCTTCTTGACCCAAAATAAAGGTAGAAGTTTTCATGCTGACTTCATTTACTTGTTTTGTAGAAGACGACTAGTGTGGCAGGAATACATACTTAAGACTGTAGGCTAAGTCATGAAGCATGCTTGGGCTATCATTCCCATGTCACTTTTGCATTCACCTTAGTAAAATTGTAATTGTGGAACTGAAAATGGTTATGCGAAGGGTTTCTTTCAGTAAAAACTGAGAGGAGAATAGGAGGGCATGATAAGCATCTGCAAAGCTATAGGTTTGGAGGTGAGGTTAATTCCTTATTTAACCTTACCTTGTAACAGGGAAAAAGCTTATCCTGAAATAGTAATGGGTGACAGAACTTAGCATTTGTTAGCTTTAATACTGACATGGGAAATATTGGTGCCTTTGGTGTCATTGAACCAATTTGCTGCATGAGGTTGGAATTTGGGTAAGCTAAGCTAGGGTATAAAATGGATACTTGTGATGGGGTGGGGGAGGTATGCCTTTATTCTAAAGTCGCCTAGAACACTTTCCACCAAGCTACTGAGGAAAATGTCATTCCTTCAGGTGCCATTTTGTGTAGCCTCCACTACAGTTAAGGCTTGGTATACTAGAAATTATGGAGTGAGACCAGTATTAGAAAGTGTTTCTCAAAGAAACCTCAGGGCAGTACTCTTCACACTTCTCGGGAAGAGAATTAGGTTTGTGGTTCATTAGTGAGCTTTTGTACCTCGTTTCTGCTTAACCTCAGGTTATGAAACATAATTCATCCCTTAAACAAGGTTTGGATTTGAAATTGAATAATCCTTCCTTATGTGTGCAGGTTTTTATAAGCAAACAATATGTATGTTGATTTAAACAACAATTTTTCCAGCTGAAGGAGGAGACTTTGTCACTGATTGTCCTGTATCTATATAATATCAATCCATGGTTTCTATGAAGTGCTTAGCTGTTTTTACACACAGGAAATAACATCATCAGTCAGGATCAAGTTTGCTGTGACACTGTGTGTAACTCAAGTCTGTCTGCAGCAGTCACTATTAAAATTATCAAGCTTTTGTTAGTTGTATAACTGTCAATGTCCTATGTGGTTGAAAGGCATTTATTCCTAGACCTAAGCTAATAATCTGTACCACTGCAAATATTTACAACTTTAATGGATGGTAACATAAAAAAATTCCACTGGATTTATGCCATATATGCATCTTTGCTGAACACACACTGCACACCAGAAAGAATTCCTGTAGCTAAATTACATTATGCTGCTTTAAATAAAACCACCGCAATCTTATTGAAACAAAAAAGTGAAGAAGGTTTATATATAACCAGCTTCCTACTGCCTCCTTCTGTGCTATTGGCTTTCTAGGCCTGTTTTTCTACGCAAAGCATTTCAGCAATATACTTAAATGAGTGGATGTTGTATAATATGATTATGTGCTTTTCTAAACTGAGGAATGTGTCCCACCTGCTGCATGTTACACATTGCTGCCTTGATTCTTTCATTGGAAGAGAAATTATGTGATGACACTTCTATATTCCTGGCAGCTGTCAAATGCTAAAGTGGAGGCTTAGGGGATTGGGGTGTTTTCCTTTTTCTGCGTACTGAAAACTAGTATCACTTCCTCTGCCTCTTCGTTTTTAGCTCTTAAGGGAAAGATTACATTTCATTCAGGTAACTTTTTTTCCTCAGTCTCATCCCAATATACTATCCTAACTTGTATGACAGGAATTTGCACGTATGTGTAATTAGTGTTAAAAAAAAAAACAACCTGCCTCGAAAGTGTATATAGGCAGTCCTGAGGTGAGCTAGCCTACCACTGAGGAAACAGGGCTGTAAGCTTCCCGCCTTGATCTCCAGCACCCAGCTCCAGCCACAAACGTGTTCGCAACCGAGGGTTACTGCGTTCGTTCTCTTCCCGCCTCGTTCCCCCTCAGACGCCGAGGCGCTTGCTCCAGCGCGGGGCTGACACAGCCTACAGGCTACCGCTGTGCCCCCTCTCCCCGCCCCCTCTCTTCCTCCTTCTCTTGCCAGCCAACT
>NW_008825428.1:7896901-7905385 GCF_000699105.1 Pygoscelis adeliae
TCGTTCTGGTTGGCTCCGTAGCTTTGAGGAAAGCCCCCGGGCCCCTCGTTCTCCAGCACAGGAGCCTCTCCCCGGTACCCGGGCTTCTCCCGGCTGACCGCCGCGTTTCAGGTGTGCTGTAAACAGCGACCGGCCCAGCCGCCTCATCCGCTCGGGGTGCCGGCTGCTAGAAACAAGCACTCGTGGTACAGTGAAGTACCTGATGGCGGCCCACGTAAGAGGTGAAATGTCTGCCTCGTTGTACTGTCCTAACAAGAGAAAAGAAACCTGGCTTTTTTTATTACTATTCTTTAAAATGGGGGTAATGATTCGTACCAATTCTTGAAGCCTTATGTGGGAATGAGGTTGTTGAGGTTACTGCTTTAGTGGTGTGCGTGCTTGAATGGATCATTTCCTAGCCTGTTACAGTTTTTGTTGCATCTTTTTTTTTTAAAACAACTTAAACTTTAAGCTACTTTTAAAATGCTGTGCTGTAAACTGCACCAGTTCAGATGTTGAATAGTGGAGTAGTTCAGATAGTAGAGACTTGGAGCATTTTTGTTGTGTCATTTAACCAGACATGACAAAATAGTATCCCTACTTCTTAGTGTCTGTTAAACACATGAGTTTCTTGGATGCAAGCTGCTGTGTGATTGGAAATGGTAATTTTAAAATAACATAGAACTTAGATGAAACTCTGGGATTGCTTAGTCCTTTGCTTGATTAACTAATAAAAGTGCTTCTGTTGGTTATATTGACCCATTAATATCAAAGTAGAACTTTGACATTTCATACATGTTTAGCACATGTCTCAGATAATACACTTTTAAGGGATTCTGTCCAAAATAGATGTTCTAATGAGTATATGTGCTGGTTTAAGTAACAAGCATGACTTAATGGTCTTAATCATTGTTCCTCCATTAATACAGAAGCTTTGTAAAATCCTTTAGAACTGACAGGAAGCAGCTAAATGAACTTTTTTTTTTTATCCGCAGTGTGAAAAAAATGGAGATGTCAAGAAGAGAAGGTCAAATCAGGCAGATATCCCCGATAATCTTCGTCAAGAAGCAGAAACATGCTATCGGCTTAGACTGCCTGAAGACTTCTATCAGTTTTGGAAGTTTTGTGAGGAACTAGATCCTGAGAAACCAAGTGGTGGGTTTTTAAATTTTTCTTTTTTCCTTTTCTAACTTTCACTCTCAAAAACAGCCTGAAGGCAGGCAAGCTGGAGGTGGTCAGATGCATTCTAATGCTGCTTCAGTTTTCAGTTCAGATGCAGGATATTTCCATGAGTGTAAACAAGAATACTGGACATAATCACAGAAGATGTCAGTACACTTCAAGCTTTCTAAAATGTAATTACTTAAATCATGTAATGCAAAGGGACTAAATGTTGTCTAAAATCTGCCTTTCTTGCAAATACATTTTAAATGTTTAGTATGGAACTCAAGTTTCCTCATATCAATTCAGGTTTCAGCTTCCCCAAATTTATTATAAAACAGAACGTGGCATCCCTAGGTGCTCTAGAAATGAGAGTTTCTTTCAGAATCATAGAATAGTTTGGGTTGGAAGGGACCTTTAAAGGTCATCTAGTCCAACCCCCCTGCAATGAGCAGGGACATTCCCAACTAGATCAGGTTGCTCAGAGCCCCGTCCAGCCTGACCTGGAATGTTTCCAGGGATGGGGCATCTACCATCTCTTTGGGCAACCTGTGCCAGTGTTTCACCACCCTCATGGTAAGATTTCTTCCTTATATCTAGTCTGAATCTATCTTCTTTTAGTTTAAAACCATTATCCCTTGTCCTGTCGCAACAGGCCCTACTAAAAAGTCTGTCCCCATCTTTCTTATAGGCCCCCTTAAGTACTGATAGGCTGCAAGAAGGTGTTCCCGGAGCCTTCTCTTCTCTAGGCTGAACAACCCCAACTCCCTCAGCTTTTCTTCACAGGAGAGGTGTTCCATCCCCCTGATCATTTTCTTGGCCCTCTTCTGGACCCACTCCAACAGGTCCGTGTCTTTCTTCTGCTGAAAGCTCCAGAGCTGAAGGCAGTACTCCAGGTGGGGTCTCACCAGAGCAGAGTAGAGGGGCAGAATCATCTCCCTCGACCTGCTGGCCACACTCCTTTTGATGCAGCCCAGGATATGGTTGGCCGCCTGGGCTGCGAGCGCACATTGCTGGCTCACGTCCAGCTTTTCATCCACCAGTACCCCCAAGTCCTTCTCGGCAGGGCTGCTCTCAATCCCTTCAGCCCCCAGCCTGGATTGTTACTGGGGGTTGCCCCGACCCAGGTGCAGGACCTTGCACTTGGCCTTGTTAAACCTCATGAGGTTCACACAGGCCCACTTCTCAAGCTTGTCCAGGTCCCTCTGGATGACATCCCGTCCCTCTGGTGTGTTGACTGTACCACTGAGCTTGGTGTTGTCTGCAAACGTGCTGAGGGTGCACTTGATCCTGCTGCCTATGTCATTGATGAAGATATTAAACAGTACCAGTCCTAATACGGACCCCTGAGGGACACCGCTCATCACTGATCTCCACCTGAACATTGAGCTGTTGACCACTACTTCTTATGAGAAGCGTAATAGCTTTCATTCAAGAGTTAGGTTACCTGAATAAAAGAATGTCTCAGCTTTCCTTGTCTGGTAAACAGTGTTTGAGTGTTTGGATTTATGGAAGCTTTTGATACCTGAGTGACAGGAACTTCTTGGTTTAGATAATGCACCCACCAGAAAGTAAACTGGTTCATGCTTTGCTTTTCAGATGCACTTGTGTCAAGTGTTGGACTTACGCTGGTTGGACCATATGATATTCTTGCTGGAAAACACAAAAAAGCAAAATCAACAGATCTGGACTTCAATCTTCATTGGAGATTCTTCTATGATCCCCCAGAATTCCAGACTATACTTGTCGGGGATAGCAAAACACAGTATCACATGGGATATTTCAGGTATTTTATTTAAAATGTGCTCTTGCTGGACTATAATTATGTGTAGCTTTTTCTCCTCTGTTTTCCACAAGACAGAATTTGAGAACCGTGTGCTATCACCAAACGAGAATCTTTCCCTTCCATAATAGGATATTAACACGAGTTGATATCTTTTATTTAAAAAGATCAAAGATATTGAAGACTAGATTTAGATATTTATTAAACTACCTCTCCCAACCCTCCAGAGCACTTTCACTTATTAATCTTTAAGTTTTGCCATGATACTTAGAAGAAAAAGTCAAGCCTTAATGAAATAAAGGGAACGTGTATTCTCTCTGCATGTATTGATACAAGCTCCTTTGAAAGCCGTGCTGTAAGATTTTGGAGCTTTATATCTAAGGGCGTTTCTTGTTAGGCTTCTGAAGGAGATCGCAGCATGGTGAGGCAAATTAAATTTACTTTGAAGTAGGAGAGGTGGACACAGCTTGCCTATTTGTGTGTACTTTTTCATAAATAGGGATGTGCCAGATGAGCTTCCAGTGTGGGTTGGTGCAAATGAAGCTAAGAAGGGCTGTGTGATTTCACAAGTTGGTGATAACGTCTTTGCCGCAGTCAAGTAAGGTTCATATTTACTTCTATTTATAAAAAGTAGAGTAGAAGAGAAACTATTAATCGGGAGATGCGACGTGGAATAATGCAGCTAACTTTCATATCTTTCTTTCTCAAGAAGTCCTCACTTATTTTCTGTTCCTGCTAGCAAGTTTAATGGTACTCTTAAAAGCCTTAATAGGCTTCTTGCCAGTGTTTTCCTTTTACAGGTAAAATAGATAAGTGTTAATTATCTCATTCTTTAAATATATTGGAAGGGATAGGCTCTACAGGAAAAGAAATGCCCACTGGGTGTGTTAAAATACTTCATAAGTAAAGAAGGGGCATCTCAAACAGTGGTGATGGAAATCTGAATATCATACTAAATGAGTAGCATCTAGCTCTTGTTCTTGCCTACATAAAAGTATATTATTTTTGTATGTAACGGGTAACTACAAGAAGTACTGTTTCTGAGCTGGGGCAGGATAACTTTTATATGGATATGTAATTCAATATGATTCATGAAGCTTTACACAGTCCTGCATCATGAATGTAAATAACAGATTTCATGACCTGGCAGTTAAAAACGGAAAGCTCTCTAAGGACAGACGCGTGTCAGTAAGTGAAAGCACACTGAAGAAGAGCTTCTGCAAAAGAACCCTTGTGTAGTGCACAGTTAAACGAGGACACTTGTTCTGAAAGCACCATGGTGAAACTCATAAACATGTATTTATGTGCATGACTTGAATGACAAATAGTGTATATGGCACTGAAGCAGCAAACTGAATTCTTAAGATAGAAAGATGAACAGCTACCGAGTCCAGGAGAATCTTCGGCACCTGCAGATTGCATAAAAATGTATTTGCATTACAATATAGTTTTTCTTTCTTGTTGTTCAGAGGCTTGCATTCCCAAGTCTGTGTGTATAAATAAACCCATGACTGCTAATCTTCATTATAAGATTTGGAGGTTTAGTGATTAGGCGGCTATTCACTTGTTTGTTTTCTGTTAAGCTCTTTTAAGATGTGTTTCTTCTGTTTGCAGATTATTTTTGTCAAAAAAACTTAAGGAAGTGACCGATAAAAAGAAAAACACTATTTTGAAAGACATAGATGAAAAACTAACGAAAACAGCAAAAGAACTGGGTTATTCTCTGGAACAAAAAACTGTGAAGATGAAACAGAGAGATAAGAAAGTATGACTTTCCTGATCCACTGGAGAGAACTAAGTTCTGTTAAACTTTTTTCATTTACTTGCTTGTTTATTTTTTTATTTTTTTTCTCTAGTCAGTAAAGATGCTTCATTTAGGAATTTCCAGAGCTCATCAGCTCTCTCTATAAAACTTCAGGAGAGGGAAAATTAATACAAGTGTGTTCCAAAGAACAGGATTAAATCAAAACACATTACTCTTGTAAACTGTATCTTGACATTCAATTAAAGAAAAAAAAACCAACAAAACAGTCAGGGAAATAGCCTAAAAGCAAAAACAAATGGGGAGCATGGAGAAAACTGTTTCAAAGTGAAGATTCATGTAAACAGTTGCGTTGGATCTATTGGAAACGGGAACATTAAGGATGATAGTAATAGAGGATTAGTAATAGACTTTTTCACAGACCTATCAGAAATAATTATGGTAAGGAGTGACTAAGCAAATGTAGTACAGTGCTACACAAGTGACTACAAGGACTCCTAGATTTCAGAACTTGGCTGAAATGGAGTTTCCAGTTATTTTAAACTTCAGTACTTAAAAGTAACTGCTATATACTTTAAGTTGATGTCCTGGAGCCTGGACACTATATGAGGTTTGACCACCAGCAGTCAGGTGTTAATGTTGTTCAGTGAGGTGAGTGGTTTTATGTCACAGTATTGACTTAGGGTGCTATATTCAATTTCCTGTCTCTTTATTTAGGTGGTGACCAAAGCATTTCATGGAGCAGGCCTAGTTGTTCCGGTAGACAAAAATGATGTCGGATACAGAGAACTTCCCGAAACAAATGGTAAATACCTTGTTTACTATATTCTGCTTTATTTCAATAAACAACCTTCAGTGACACAGCTACTCTGCAAAAACCAAACTGCTTTCATATTTCCTACTTGAAGAATATAAGCGGTGGGAGTAAAAGGCAGAAGTCTTAACCATCACACTTGAGCTCGAAGTATTTTCTTTAAATGAACCGGATGAGAATCGATGAAACATGCTAAATCTGAAATAACTCCCGAAGCAGTAGTTTAGATGGCCCTCTCTTTTGTATTGGCACAGCCATGCAGGAAGTAGATCCAAAGAACTGATCTGTATTCAGGGGTTTGTGGGTTTCTTTCTTATCGCTCCTCTCCTCCCAGCGTTCTAACCAGAACCAGTTTCTTGATGCAAGTTCCCCACACAAATGCTTGTCTCTATATGGGGAACTGAGACGGATGGGCATGGGGCAAGAATGAGCAGCGAAGGAGAGGGGGAAGCTTTTTGACCAGCATCTCGGGGTGTGCCCACTTAGTCTTCATGTAAGCGTGACACACGGGTATGTTTTTGCTACAAACTACTTGTGTGTAGCATTAAATTTCTTTATTTAAACATCTAAGTATTTCTGCTTTTCTTTTTTGCAGCTAATCTTAAAAAAATTTGTAAGGCCATTGTTGATGCTCCTACTGATGATGAGCGATTGAAGGCCTTTGCACCCATTCAAGAAATGCTCACCTTTGTTCAGTTTGCTAATGATGAATGTGACTATGGAATGGGATATGAGCTGGGTATGGACCTGTTTTGCTATGGATCACATGTGAGTACTACAACAGTCATACTTCACAAAATTATGCATTAATTTTATGCATGGACTGGGAGTTGTTCTGTGTCATAGATCTTTATTCCCCACTCTATTGCATAATTATCCCTAGGAATCACGAAAGTCTACAAGAATATTCTTAATTTGTGAAGACTGTTAAAAAGTCACCCTTAGGACACCAGTCCATGTTGAATTTAAAATCGCTTGTATGAAAGCGCAATCCTGCAATCCAGAAGCATTTAAACAGCACGTAACTGTTGTGATTTGGTGTGTATAATACAAGGAGCTGTCATTAGGCTCCTAAAAATGCAGAATGTCTGATCCAGCTATACTGAGCAGCTGTAGCCCCCTATCCCCAACTCTTGTATGGGTGTGAGCGCTCATGTGCACCTGGATCAAGAAACAGACTGATGTTTGTAGTAACCCCAGCAAAAAAAAAAAAAATTGGAACCTAAGTCAGTTGCCTACCTGTACCTGCCTGTATGGCTGTGTAAAACACCTCCCACCAGCTAGCTGCATCTCTTAAGTTTATAGTATCTCTCTGGTTCTGTATTAACAAAGAATGTCATAAATAAGCCGATTGACTTACTAGCACTTAATCACATGTAGAGATTCTACTTAACACTTTTTGTTCTGTATTAGCCACTGCCCCACTGATGAAAAGGGTCATGTCTGTAATAAATCTGTGGCTAGGAAACAACATACAAAGAAGCTTCAACATAAGTGTAATATGAACGGACGGTTACAAAAACCGTGTGAAGTAGTTTTAGTAAAAACAGTATTGGAGAAGGGGTGCTCCAAAGCATCGTGTGAATGCAATACTAAATGTAGGCCCAGAAAAGTTGTGCTAAACTCCAGTGAAAATATTTAGCCACTGAAATGAAGGAAAATTCACTGCTCTGTCCATACACTGTTAAATTACTGATGTGTTTCTTAGGTGTCCTGCCCTGCTCTTGTCGGTTCCCTACAGCATCTGAGAATGTGTTGTATTTTCCTCTGATATCCTGCTTATTTAGGACCCTTCCTTCAGTGACTATGCTGCTTCAGCTGCTTAAGTCCTTCCTACATTTGGAAGGGCTGTGAAGGAAACGCTTACTTCCAGCTGACTGTGTAGGTGGGGGCAAACCCCCATCTTTCATGCTTTGTGCTTCTCAGCACATGAGATGAACCACCGACCAAACCAGTGCAGTGAATAATGATGTTTTTACAGCCTCGTGACGTGGCCCGATACCCATCTTATGCAGCAGTTTGAAACAGCTGCAATTTTGCAGCTGTTTTCTGAAAATAGAAACCTTACTTCATTTTCTAGTTTAGTAAACAGAAAGGAAAAACAAAGGCTTTGCACGCAAATAACACCCCGGTTTGGTGCCAGCATTTTTGCCTGTCTGTCTGTAGATGCTTAGAGCCGCTTAACGGTTCTGACTAGTGCTCTGTGTACAGAGCCGGAAGAAACACCGACACTTCGGCTGTAGCCCGAGACACAGAAAATGACTTAAACCTCTTCCCCTTCACAGGAGAGGTGTAACGGGCTTGCATGTACAGCAAAGATAACAAATGCTAAATACGCTCCGAGTTTTGTCCGTGTGAATCACTTCAACGGTTACTCTCGGTACCTGTGATCCCCGCGGGCTGTGGAGTGTGACAGGAGATGGGACTCCAGCCGCAGGCTGGGCGACTCCACGCCTTAGCAATAGTTACCATCATCTCTTGCATTGTGAAAAACAGGTTTCCATCTGTCGCTGCCAGGGCTCGGGTAACCCAGCCTGACCTTGCCGTGGCTGTTACAGGCGTACGCGCTCAGTCCTTTCAGGGGCGGCTGAAGGAAGCTGCTCAAGTACGGCAGAGCCCAGAGGTCGGGCTGCTCTGGCTGTGTAAACAGAGCCACTGACCCCCGGGGCTGCTCTCGTTTTCCCTCTCGCCTGCAGTACTTCCACAAGACGGTGGGCCAGCTGCTGCCTCTGGCTTACGCCCTGCTGAAGAGGAACCGCTTCGCCGAGATCATCGAGTCGCACTTGGCCAACCGGCGGGAGGAGAAGGTGGACCAGCTGGCGCCCTGAGCCGGGCAGCGGGGCCCCCAAGGTGGGCGGCAGCAGGGCGGGCGTCCCTGCGTTCCCGGGCGCGGGGTTTTCTTCCTGTTCGTGTGTCTCTGTCTGTGTGTCTGTACCCCGCGGGGGTCTCCCCTGCGGTCAGTAAAGCTTTTCTAACGGCGGAGGC
>NW_008825428.1:7905786-7920476 GCF_000699105.1 Pygoscelis adeliae
ACCGCGCCTCCCCCGCTGCCGGTACTTGCTGCCTGTGCCTGCAGCTCGAGCGTCGGCACAGGAACAGCTGAAGTACCGCCTCTGGGGTACTCTCCGTTCCGTACTCTCCTCTGTTCCTCAGCCTAAAGCTAAAGCTAGACCGGTTAGTGTTACTGTGCTACTTACTGTAACGAAGCACAAAAAGGGCGGGTTACTACTTAACGTTTCTTAGAGAAATGTAGGCATTGGGGAAGTGATTCAATAATGGACGACTTTAGTGTAGCTCAACTGCAACCAGCTTCTTATTTACACCTACCAAGCTCCCTTTCCTTGCTCTTGGTGACTTTTGCTGGCGTTGTGCATTTCTTCAATTCTGTCCCACCACATAGGTAAAAAATCCAGTTACGGCAGCTTTCCCTTTGGCTTTGTAACAAAGCACTACCTCTGGTCTCAATCTTCTGCAGCTGGCTGAATTAACAGGAAACAAACAGGATTAAAAACCAGCTAACCTACGTTATGAGATGAATTAGAAATTCCACTGCATTTGCTACCTTACTAGTCAGATGAAGTCAGCCCCTCTTTTCACTAATCGGGACTTTCAAAAACAGAATCGAAGTGATTTTGTCCAAGATGCAAATTGTTTTCCAGTTCATAGGTCCACCGCTCCTATTTTGTTGTAGAGTTTTGTTCTCGGGCAACTGCTTGAAATAGCAGTCCAGAAACCAATGGAAAATAACACTTGCTCTTACTCAACAGGCCTGCCATCGTACAGTGACTTGACTTCTATTGTAGCAGTTCTCGTCACTGCTAATGACGATAGTACTGCTAAGGAAGACTATAGGCCACTAGCAACGTGCTCAAATCTCAAAGTTGTCCCCACTTTTTAGCAAGTGATTATACTTCCCAAGGTCCCTTCCAGTATGAACTAATTCACGACGTAAGTCAGAGTGCTTCAAAAGTCTGTCTTGAGTTTTTAAATCAAAAAGGTATTTTCAGTTCTCAGAATAGCATGCCACATCTACTTTTGTAAATTTGACAATCCCACCCCTTTCAATCAGCATATAAATGTCCCCCTTATTCAAACATAAGCACAAGTATAGAGGGGACTTATTCATGGGACCAGAATTTTATGTGTTATACACAAAAAAGAGGTACTTTCTGGAAAATTCAGTCTCATTCCTCCTTACTTTTTAGGTTCCAAGCAGAGGAGACCTTCATATTAATGCCCTGTAAATCACACAAGTAACAAAAGAAGTATTCACCTTTTGCGTTGTTATTTAAATATGAACTTAAATCTGCAAAATAAATACAAAAATCAACACAAATATTGCTTGTGAAAACAATGAGAAAACATGACAGAACAATGAATGGTCATACAGAAGTTTTTAATGTTTGATTACATCATCACAGTAACCAGAATTTTTACTGTAATGATATGCAGCTCTACCACACTATTATAAATAAAAACATTAAGATCAATATTAAATACAGCTCTAGGCAACATCACAGATTAACAGAGAATGCATTCTTCATGAACCAGTAACTGCATGGTTTTTAAAAAAAAAAAAAAAGAAAAAGAAAAAAAAATGCTGATGCTTTCCCCCTCCCATCCACCACTTTTTTTTTTCAAATTCATAACTTGAGTAAGGCGCTGGAAGTTTTACGTTAGAAAATTTTTGTTGCACAGCACAGGCACGCATACTTCATTATCAAACCTCTTAACGTATGTTTACCAGAAGACATTTTAAATGTCAACAGGGAAAGCTTAGCAGGTAAGAAGAGCAAGCAGAGATGCACGATTCATATGCAGCACTCGGGATCCATATTGAAATTATAAAACACAGCAGGGGTGTGAACTGTATTTTAATTTACAGTACAGTCTGTAGAATTAGATGCAAGTTAATACAGTACACATAGCAGTGTTTTATGAAAACATCAAATGGCAGAGGTTTCCAACCGATGTAAAGCAATTTTTATACGTGTAGTGCGTTTATATTCTTCCACTGTAGAAAGAAATTAGACACCAGAAATCAGCATCACAGATAACTTCCAGAGCTGCCTTCTGTAAATGGGCCAAATCCTGCTCTTTGTGAAGTTGCTCTTCTGTAAAGATTCTTCAGGCTTATGCAATGTACATTTTTGAAACACTAGCACTGACTTCACGTGGAAGAATACAGCTAGCTGCTGCAACGCTCCCATGTTAACACAGCCCCAATGCCTGTTTCAGTTCCAAACCTGTTTTTAATACAGGGGCTGATCACCACGAGCCTACTGGCACCTTTCACTTTCTACTGGTTCCAGCTGCTGCAAGAGATGAGATGATGAGATGTAGATGGCAGTTTTATACTCAGAAAAATCAGTAAAAATTCAGCAGAGCACTTAAGCACAGGCATTATTTTGGAGCTTGCCAGAAGTACCAGAATTTCATTTCAGTATGTTACTGTACTTAAGATAAAGTCATACCGAGTACTTTGTGAATAAAGATGTTTGAGGTAACACTGATGAATGCCTTAGAGATACCTAGGATTATTATTTTAGACTTTTAGCAGTTATATTTTCGCAGTCTTGTGGGCATAATTGTTAAAAGAAGGACATTTTAATCTAACCCCATATTATAAAGCATGATTTTTGTCAGCCAGATTTCTTAATTTTTTTCCTCCCAACTTTAGGCTTATAGCATATTGCCTTTTTTCCTCTGTATGTGTTTGTGGTGGTGGTGGTTTGATAAAATGAATATGAAACAAACTAATCTAGTGACTGGAAGGAAGAAAGTAAAGAAGTCAGGGATCTGTCAGTTCACCTGCTAGTGTTGTGTGTTGCTGCTGAATTTTAAAGTCCTGCCAAAATTTCAAGTACTGGATTCGATTCTGCCCCGCTGCTCATCTTCTGTGGCTAGGTATCATTTACATCTCTATATGCTTGGGGGGAGTGGGGGGGGGGGGGGAAGGGTCAAAAGCAATCTAATAATTATAGTTGCTTTCTTCCTATTATTTTAAAACCCTGCAGTTTTTTAAAATAAAATTTTAATATTACTGTTCCAGTTATCTGCTAGTAAAGGAAAAAGGAAATCTCAAGGTAACGGCAGTGAAAGTTGCATTTGAAAATGCTCTTAGATGGATGTTGGATCACAAAGAAACCATTTTGTTTAAACCCTTCATCTAGTTGTAAACATTTGCTAATCCTCCATTACTTGCAGAGGATTATGAATTATTCTATAAAATCACATTAAAAAGGTAATTAGTTATGTGAGATATTAACTGATTCATATTTAATAATTTTTTAATCCATACAAATATAAATAAAGAATGGTAAAACTTCAAGAAAAATAATATACATTTAGTGCAAGTTATGAGTTAGATTTCTTCCTACCGTGTCAGCAGTGGAACGTCTTTTGTGGAGAAGAAAAAATAAAAATGACCGTTTTCAAATTTTACAGGGGGGGGGGGAAGATCTCCAGTGTTGTAGCATGCAGTTTTTACCAGATACACGTATACAGAATTGTTCCAGCTCTTAACTAGTAGAATAGCAGTATTTTTCCTTATACTGCACAACATTGGTATATATCGTAGTGTTTTCAATAATACAAAAAATTGCATAAGACCAGGTCGCATTATTGATAACTTTCTGCAGCAAAAACAGTCTTTTTCTTTGAAATGCTAGTTTCATCTGGTTTTTCTCACATCACGACAGCAGATGGGTTGAAAGAAGTCTCACATGGTTCCTGCACGGTGTTTACTACCTGTTCAGTCTGTTTTTGTCGCAGTGGATCTGTACTGCCCCAAGCATTTCATGATGTACAAACTTACACGTTTAATGGCACAAGAAAAACCTCCCTTCTTGTGATCAAACCTCAGTAACTCACAGTACATCTCAATATGAGAAACAACTGCTTCAAAAGGGCACACCAATTTTAAAGAGGCTTTGTTACGGCTCAGGAGAGAGAGAGAGAAATAAAGCTCTTCTGGAATGTAGAAAGGTGACGTGAAATAATTATACGTTTCGTGAGTTAACACAACAGTTTTCAATGGTAAAAAGGGCAAGACCTTTCAGTCTCCGTAAGATGGCTCAATTCGGAATGATCCCTCCAGAAACAGGGACTAATAACACATCTCTTCAATGCTGAAGTACCAGGCTGGGGCTGGAGAATTGCGCCACCTCGCACGGCTCACCCACTGCACTATCATGGCAGACCTGACGTCTCGGGACGCATCCAGTGCAGGACAGCAGCTCTCCCTTCCCACGCTCCCATCAGCCTTCCTCCTCGCCACATACTCCCCCAGACCAACTCCTGATTTCCAGCAGCACTGTTACGCAAAAACCCAGCTATCGTCTCTGATTTTAGGAGCATCCCCCAGACTAAAGTGTTGTGCTATTCAACAAATGAACCTCCTCTTCCGTTTCCTCTCTCTCCTCAGCTATGGGTTTCAGTTGAACATTATTGAGGCGGGGTCTTGGTTTGCCGTCTGGGCCATATGACGGAGGATATCTTTTTTTGTTATAATGCCAAGGAGGCGCCTGAAAAGGATAAATGGAAGATCGATATTAATCCAAGCAGGAAAAGAATAAAGCGGAACAAATCTGTAGCCAAGTCCTTTTTGTTGACAGGAATAGAGCAAAAGTAAACAGCCTGATTTTCTTATTTAAACAAAAGCATTTTATTAATCAAAATATTGAGGAACCACCAGTTTGTTAAAAGACAGCAATGCTGAGACACCATAGCAGATGGTCTCTGACAGCTGTAGTCCGTTTTAATGAAATACAAGTGATACAAGTAGAGCCCATGACAATTTTTATTTAACTTTTTGTTTCTACAAAAATGAGATTTTGATTAGCGTATGCCAACAAAAAAGTAACAAAGAGGGACAAAGAAAAAAGAGGTATGAAAAAGAAGTGATATTGATCCCATTTTGTAAGGGAGGCACGTTCCAACCTAGCCATCAGAAGTGACGTACCGCTTGATGGCCCAAAATCCTAATAGCAAATCAAACTGCCCTCCATTTTTAAATCGTAAGGATCCTTCCAGTCTGACGCACTGGCTCAGGCTGAACGTTATTCATAGGAGCACACTGTATTAGCCATGAAACTTTTGTAAAATAAACAATAGTTAACTAGGTTTTGGAGGTCACAGCTTTAGAAAATAAACCGTGAATAATACAAGAACATTTTCATTTTCCAGTTTAGATACTGTGTTCTTATGACAGGGTCTTCATGGCTTTTAAAATTATAACTCTGCAAAATATCAAAAAGGGTGAGACTGTCCAAAAGGATAATATCACAGGAGAAGCAAAGAGCAGAATGAACGAGCTGCTGCCCTTGTTATTCTGGTTAGTACATTTCGTTTTGTCTTATTAAAGGACGCATGAAATACTTGTGAAATATGAGCATAAAATGAGAACGTAGTTAGCATGTTTTGCACGTAAGCAGCTAAACTCGGTGGGTAGGTTTAGTAGAGATGTAACTAGCAACCCATGTCCAAATTAAGCCAAAGTCTACCTTCTATCTAAGGTTAGTTCACAACATCATGGTTAAAACAGTATCTAGATTCTGAAGTCAACAGTCGACGTAGTAGCGTGCCACGTAGTGGCTTAGGATATCACTGAACGTTTTGTAAAGGAGTACATCAATTGCTGTAGGTAACAGCAGCGGAATCACAGGACTTTACTCAATATAAGAGTACTTTTAAAAAATCATGTTGATAAAGGGGGATTACAGGGAAGATCTAATGCTGTGATACATTAAAAACATGCTTGGCTTTGCTTCTCAGAAGACATGATACTTACTTTGCTATTTAACAGCTATTTAAAGCTGTCAAGATCAGAAAAAGAAATTTGCATGTACAAAGATCTGAATTTGCATTAAGAAGGGAAAAAGTATTCCTAGCTGCATGCTTTCCCACCTGGGGAAATCAGCAGATCAACTAGATGGATCTATGTGATCTCAAGAACAAAAATACCAGAAAGTCTATTGTTTACTTCCCTTTAATGTTGTGACTAACAGTATGTCCATATTAACAGCTTAATTTCTACAAAAGGATTTTGCAAATATTGTTTCATGTTTTAATACAAATTTTTAGCATATGATGATTTCATTGTTCAGCCGATGTCATAAAAGCCCTGAACAGTTCACAAGTTTCATGCTTCCTGACTTCTAATGTGTCTAATTATGAGATCTGATATATCTAATCACCAAGGGTTCGACGTGCTGCTTTAGTTGCTCGAGATGCTCTAATATGTTCTTCTTTGTGATGATCCCCAAGACAATCCTGAAACAGATCATGTTATGCTAATAACTGTGTGTGAAATCAAATAAAAAAAAAGTTCTAATCATAATGAGAAAGGGTTAGAGTAGAGCAAAACTAAAAAAAAAAAAAAAAAAAAAAAAGTTGCAGGAAAGCTAATGAGATAATTAAATGAAAAATGATTTCAAAGTCAGTACCCTTTCCCAGACATTGCCTTTTTTCTTTTTCTCCCAAAATGATTTTGAACACAATTGGATCTTGAACCACCCCAGAGCAGTATGTTTCTCGTATCAAGTACACGTCAGGGAAGCATACTTCATCCCTTCTCCCCAAATTCACGTCTCTTCAGGTTTTAGAGGCACTGAAACTAGAATCTGCTTTATTTCCTTTGTTTCATAGTTATTTCTCCTCACACACGCAGATCATTATTCATGTTTTAACAAGCCACAGTAGACAAACAAAGTAGTAACTGTGTAAAGTCACAGCAATTGAGGTTTGAAGCTGCACTATAGAGCAGGGTTATCTGGTGTCCCTAGAAACAGACATATTCAGACAAATTTCTCATTTGTGACAGTATAAATCACGAGCAACTTCCTGAAATGGACATTCTGGTACAAATTAGGAAGAGTGAGACTCAGGTCTTAATGTATCTCTGCGTTTGTCATCAGCACCAATTTCTGCACAGTTCCTATTCCAATCTGGATTGGAACCAGTAAGTTGATGTGTGTCTTTACGTGGGTATATTCAATTTGCAGGAAACTTGCCAAAATCTAGATTAGTGCTTGATGCCACGTGGCTATACGTCATGGCTAAATACCACTAGTACGAGTATTTACTATCTGATCTTGTTGTAATGGACAGCGTACTCATGGAATATCACAAGTTTGTAATTGAATTAGGACAACAAATATGAATGTCTGAAAACAGTGAATTACTAAAGCCATCTATACTTGCTGCTACTTTGTCATAAAATAGTTTAAAAATTATAGTAGACTTCAACATAGCTTTGCACGATTAAGCTTTCTTTAGAGCCAGTTTTAACATCAATGTCAATGTTTGGGCACTCAACCACAACAGAAATGAAGAAAAAAAAAAATCATAGTAAATATTCTTCACTGAAGTTTTATCAGTTCAAATTTCCCTCCCCAAAACAAGAATAATTGCATGCCTGCACTGACGACAACATGTCAGATCATGATGTCCTTTCTCCGTCAGAGAAAGGTTTTTTAAGTCATTTATGCTTCTGAAAACATCTACTCGCCATTCAATACAGGGATGCATTGAAGAGAAAAAAGCAGGAGAACATTTAAAATAAATTTGTTTTAAAATAAATCTGAAAAAATAAACTTGGAAACCAATGTGATATTTAAATATTTGCCACTCATAGCAGCAGTCCTTTTGCCCACAGCGAAACAAATAAGTCCCACCCATTTCAGGTTTCTCGGGTTTTGTTCTCTGGACAGTGATCCTAAAGAATGCAGGTGAGCAGACAATGTTTCACTCCCCATGTGCCTTAAAAGAAGTGCTAAAGCGAAAGCAAGATACTATGGTAGGAGCTGCAATGTTGTGTGTCAAGTGTTTAATGCAAGAGATACAAGAAAGCAGAATGTTAAAGGAACAGCTACACAGAAAAAGATCATGTAAAAAAAGGAGCAGTTTAGATAAGAGGCAATTATAATGAACATTTATGTTTCCATGCCTAGGGCTGATTTATTTAGTGGGTAATCACATGGCAACTCCCTATAGTCTCATTTACAAACATTCTAAATCTTAAAATTACTTTCTTGAAATATTTTGAAGTGCAGAAACAAAGGTTGCAGATCGAAGTTCCAGAACTAGTAGCAGTTATTTAGTTGTTACTATTCCAAAATCAAGGGCTTGGTGGTAATCCCCATCAGTAAACTCCGGAAGAGGAGATATTGACTGGATCATTTTCTCCCTTACTTTTTACAAACCCAGATGTTTGCAGATGTTCAATAGCTGATACACTGCACATTGCCAGAACACATTCAAGAATGAGGAAACACAGGCCTTGGACTGTGCACCACGCAAGACTTAATTTCTGCGAGAAAAGTTGTCTCCCCTCCACATGCAAGTTGCACACACAAAACTTGCTGAATGAAAGCTAATTTTTAAAAGAACATCTTAAAATGACTGAAATCACCTGCCTGCTCACTTGGAATACAAGGGAGGAGTAAGAATTTAAGAGAGGTGCCACAGCACAGCACCTTCTTAGCGAACAGTTGGGGTCCTCGGTTGCAGTACCAAACTTACGGGTTCAGATACCATGGTCCTGGAATATATCCTGGTTCAAATACTCTGATCCTGGAAGTGAAAATTACTGTATCTAACCAAATGAACAGCATTGCTGCCATTTTACTCACCCATTGTGTGTTACAAGGCACTGCCTCAGACCCAGCTTGCGGAAAATATCCACCACTATTTCCATGGGTGTGTGGTCTGTCACGGTGAAAGGGCTCATATCAAGTATGCTTCTAAGCTTCAAAGGTCGAGGGCTTTCTGCTGGAAGCGATGGGGTATGCTGGGCAAAACAGACCCTGGAACTGCCAACAATCCCTTCCTGCTTCTTTCTAGCACTTTCTTTAAGAAAAAGAGGGGAGGGGGGAAACAGCAGAGGAGGAAGAATTTACATTCTTGGAGTAAGATAATTTAGTGCAACAGACAGATCAATCAACGCTACCAGGCTCTGATGTTATTCTCTAGATGCTGATATTCTGATATATGCTATTTTGATGTGTCTCCATAGCCACTGCCTTTTCCTTAAGAAGTGTTTGTGCAGGAATCACAAAAGCCACCTACCATACAGCTTTAGCCATTCTTTGGCTACTACCTTTCTCACTCCATAAATAACTTTTATTTATTATAAAGAGGTGGAAAGACTTAAAAACTAACGTACACGAAGTACATAGATGGCTGCTGAAGAAACTGTCAAGGGGAAAGCCAATCTCAACTGACAGCTCCCCTGTCATGATTCCAATGGCTGTAATTATTGGTGGTTTGACAAAGAACACATTTCTGATCGCTCTGAAAATGTTGTCTTCTTGTTTATAATGAATTTATTTAGCTTTGTGTGAACTGGATCCTCTTCCTTTTCATGTCTTCATCACCTTGGTGACATCAGCATCCCTCCCTGCACCCTAAACTATTTCACACAACTGACTCTCTAAAGGCAGCCAAAACCCAAGACTAAGCAACTTGCACTGTGCAGTCTCAGCAGCTGAAATGAGTCTTACCCGTGAAAGCATATTATTAGAAGAGCGTTCTGCTATTCCCCCATTTACTCTTAAGTGAATGCAAACTTAAAACAGTATCATGTTTATAATAATTTCCAAGTTTTGGACATTCTGATACATCCTACGTAGTGTAGTACCATAGTATACACAGTATTAAGACCACAGGTGAAAGTTTTGCTGAAGTAAACAGTGTTGTGTTCACAAAGCACTTTTTTAAAAAGGTTCGGGAGACTTCTGTGTCTCCTTCTCAAGTGTCATAGTTAAAGAGATCCTTGTCAATGTACAATCTTATGAATTACGAAAAAAAAACCCACGGTTGCTTAAGATGCAACTTCCATCACTGATTTCATGCACCAAATGTTACAGTTTTGTAACATTTTCTTACATAATAATGATTTTTTCCTTTGGTTATGGTAGTATCCTCAAAATCCACAGAATTTTTCTTGCCAGTGCACAAAACGTTGTCGCAAGTATCACACAAGTTCTAACACTCACCCAGAGAAAGAGGGCCCAAACAGGGCTTGCGTGCTTATGTGCCCAGGACCAAATTTCCCATTACACAAACAAATTGAAACACAGAAACCTAAAATAATTACTACTTCACTTCTCTCTTCATAATACAATCTTAGTTGTTATAACAACAGTAAATCACATACTGTCAGAGAAGTACGATATACATTTAAATTTAAAAATGACTTGGATAGTAATTCTCACAGAATCCTGCTGTTCTAAAATAAGAATTACTCAATTTTGAAGAAGAATGTTAATGTAACGTCACTTGAGGAAAACAGATACTAGCAAAACCCTCAAAACAAACAAAAATACTGGACTAGATGACATTTTGGCCTGCTTCAGTATGACAACTCTTGTTTTTTTATGACAGAGATTAACATTTTCTCCATTTCAGAGCCTGCTATTGAAGATAATCATATACTTCAATAAAGGAACAGACAGCCTGTGCAAGGTATCCGAACCTGAAATAAGTCGAGACACACACAGAGTAAATTCTGTTTTAAGCTATAAAATCATTTAAATTGGCATATATAATCATGCAATACTGGAAGATAATTACCTATTGCAATAGTTAAATCTCTTCTTAGAGCAAAGCCCACTAGTCTCTGCGATTCTTTTGACATAATAACAGGAAAACCATTATAGCTGGTTTCATTGATCAAGTTTTCTATGTCTTCGACTGTCATATTATCTTGCGTCAGAACTGCTAAAGGTGGATCGCTTCTTCGAGGTCTCATAACATCAGCAGCCAGCGTTGTGTGAGTAAATTCTTCCTTTGCATCCAAGAAAGGGTATCCGTTCAGTCGGATGTGTGCCTCATAGATGCCTTCCCTACCAAAGGCATCTCCTACCCACTTACTGGTCATGACTGCAGCCATTAGGGGCACAATATATTCCAGCCCTCCTGTTAGCTCAAAGACAATAACTACCAGGGACACAGTCATCCTTGTCACGCCACCTGCAAGAAAAATGGTAGCCAGTAACATTCTAGTATCAGATAACAATGGATTTAGAATTTCCTGCCTTCCTGTTGAGAACTACAAACATAACTTTGCCATTAAAGGTCATCTGACAAATATCATTCTGTATAATGCAAACAGAAGCAGACAGGAAAAATGAACACAAAACTTCTAGAAGTAAAAGTGAGCTTTAGGGAAAACTCCTAGAAAGTCAGAGAATAAAGGGATTCGAAAAATATGTGCAGTTCTTTCACATAAACTAAGAATAAAACAATGTATTTCTCCGTACCACACCTAGGTTAAAAATACTGAGAAATGCAAGGAAATCCAGTAAGATAAGAATTTGGAAAAAGAATGGAAGTAACGCAGGGAAGTCACAGGCAGCAGCTCAGCAGCTATGTTGTCCAAAGGATTAGGAATTTAATGCTGTTGCTGAATCAAAAAAGCTAAAGAGAATTCTGAGCTGATGAAATACCTTTCTTGGACAAGGGGGGAAGACAAGGATTGTATTTCTCTTTTGTTAGTATTCAAGATGTTTTTTCTGCCAAGGTTTCTGATGCTGTATCTTCAGTCAAAGAATACGATCTTTCTTTCAATGCATTTGAAAGTGATTCAATTTGATCTATTAAAAGACAAAACCACCTCTCCAAAAACTAAATTTGTACCACTAGTTTATTTGGTCACTCAAAAGCACTTTTCCTTAAGGAAAAGGTCTACTTTTTTGCAGAATCTGTACTAATAGCTTTTAAGTTTAATTTCTAAGGCATTAAAGTTATAAGCTAGGACAAGACGAGACCTTCAGAAAACCTCTCCTAGTTTAGGTGCCCAACTTAAGCCTCCTTCCATGAAGCTGATTTTCAACAGTTTGTAAATCAGACTTGTTAAAAATATCTCAACCTGAACTCCTCGAATCATCAGACACTTCTGAAAGTTTTGTTTGGATTATGAATGTCAAGAACATTTTTAGCAATTCATGTAGATGTGGCAGCTGATCACGTCACCTCCTTGTAATAATTTCAACAGTACTTGACTCTGCAAATCCTCTACTTCATACGTTTCAAGAAGCTGATTTTTCTGACTGATGTAGTAATGACACCTCTTGATACCAAAAAGAGAAAGCAAACACTACTATTTAAATTCTATTTTTTATCAATTTAAATTTCACGTTATTCCTCAGATCACAAGGATCTGACCGTCTCGTGTAGAGATGTGAATGTATTATTCTGAAGAGAGAGAAGTCCATATAAAAAGGTGTTCCAAAACTGCACACGTTTATATCTTCCTTCATTTTTAATCATTATTTTGGCAGCATACAAGGAATCAGATACTTATTTACTTTGTTATATTTTCGTTACCTAAGCACGCAGCAGCACCAACCATGGCATAAAGACCAGGTGTAATACAGTCAGCTCCAACTTCACACCACTCCTTGAAAATGAACCAGTCATGATGGTAGTAAGCCAGCTGCTCCACTGCAATTCCTACAATCCTTCCTGCTATTGCTCCAATTGCCATACTAGGTATGAACAACCCAGATGGAACCTGCAACAGAAACAGAAGAGCTGTTGTCACGCTGATGGAACATACCTGATGCATAGTTTTACAAGTTTGTTTTTTTTTTCCCCAAAAGAGATGCAAATGCTCAAATTGTCATGTTAAAAACATGTAAATTGACATTGCAAGGTTAGTAAAACTTAACACAATGCTATTGATACCTCTGATCAACCTGGTTAGCTGAATCCATTTTACGAGCACGTTTGTTTGCATTTTACTGTACACTTAAGAGCAAATCTGTCGCCAACACAGGACCACAAACCAGACTCTCAGTGCCAACAGCACAATTTTTACCATATGTGTGTCCAATCTGAGCTGCGCTACTAGTACTGAAAAGTCAGCCTTACTATTTCCCAACTCCCCTATTACTTCATGTTCCTCTGAGTCAACATTCACTTACTAAACAAGCTTTGCACATAGGACTGCCTTCCCAAACTGCTTCCTAACACTGCTATAAATTAGATGGCCAACTAAACAGGTGATTTTTAAAAGAAGGTTTGCTTACTATATTGCAGTTTCCCGTACAAAGTTGTGTATATAGAAGGCTAAATAGAAAAGAAAAAGGCAGGACAACTCCCATTGCAAAAAGTAGGTAACACATTACTGTAAAAAAAAAAGTTCCAAATGTAATTTTAGTTATTTAAACTGTTTTTCTGTTATTAACTAAAACCTGAAAAGGCCACAGAGCCTTGTCATACCAACACAGCTTAGTAAAATATTACTGCAAGGCTTGCTTTTATCAGCAGCTTCATAAGGAGTGAGGGTTCATCTGAGAAACTGCTGTTGTGTATCTTTTCTCCTCCTTAGGAAGCTAATCTTCTTTCCAAAAAACATACTGGTGTCTAAATGTCTCATTAAACTGGAAACGCCCACTGCTTCTCCTCACAGCAGTTGTTAGTATCAAAATATTTTCTACTGTGACTGAGGTACAGGTCTGACTACAAATAAGTAGTAGAATTTTTACTTTTTGTCTAAACACCTAAACCCATCTTGTCAGAATACCTTCATTAAAAAATGGCACTGCTGATGTAACAGGACACATAATTTAATTTTTTTCCACTGTACAGCTGTGAAATTTCAGTATTGTGCAATTGCAAACTATAGATTTTGCCATGGAATCCAGTAGCTGGTGCAGAACTGTATTTCAGAATCTATTTGCATCATCATCATTATTATTATTGCCAATATTTATGGTTGCAAAGATGATTTCTAACAGACAAACCAAGGACAAACAAACATAGCAAACTTTGTGTTTGAAAGCCAGCAGCACAGGTTTTGGGGAAAAAATTTAATGATCCTTCATTCCCATCCTAAATTACCTAATATTTCAGTGTTGATAGAGGTAACTATTCAATGCTATCATTTTAGTGCAATATCCAAATTGTGCATTTATACCACTACTGTTATTTCCCACAATTAATCATGCATCTAAACGCCTTTCTAACTGTTAAAATCCAAATTTTTTCTTGAGTGAAATTCTTCCTCGGTGAACAGTTCAATAGCACCCTGAAAAAATAAAATTTCAGATATAAAAGTAATGGAATAAATTTTTGAAACTGCCTCAGATTCTAGTCTGCTACAGCAGCACGCCACAGAAATTCAGTCTCCACATGGAAATTACATCCACATTGTTTCTAGTCCTTTGTTAACCTAACTTTTTTATGCATCTAGCTCCTTCTCTTCTTTCCATCACATGTGGATAATGGTTACCAGTCTAACTGTAATTATGATTTTTCAGCTGCATTCATTTGCATAAGCCTCTGAATCACAAGTCACAAAGTGGTGAGGAACCTTCACTGAGAAGGAGCAAGGGAAAAAAGTTAGGTTCTGCCTTGTCTCAGCTTTCTTCTTCAGTGCATGCCAGCCTAACTCAAGTTATACTACAGAGGAAAAGATTTATTCTGTGGCACATGTATCATCTTGGAAACAAGCAAGGAATCGGGATATGGGTGCAACTTTCCACTTTTTTGGTAGTGCAGTTGCATACCAGTCAGGTTCTGAGGCAAAGCTGTAAACCCACCCCAACTGTTGATCATCAGCATTTAGACACAGTAATGAGTCTACTGATAATAAGCAGTACAGTAGAAGTACAAAACCTGGAAAGAAAATAAAAAACGAAACAAAAGCACCAAACAAACCACTGCCCAATCAGCTTCCTGGTGATCCTTGTTCATGGCAGTAAAAGCAGCAGGA
>NW_008825428.1:7920564-7926585 GCF_000699105.1 Pygoscelis adeliae
GCTAAATTGCTTTCCTTACCTCACAGGAAAACAGTTCCTGTGGAGGAGGCTTGTGTGTTTGCACATGGCTACAGCTCCAGGAACAGACCTGGAGAGCCCAGAAGATCCTTAATAATGATTTAAATGACAAAGTCGTCTTTTTTAATATTTTTTTTTTTAATTTTGAATTTTCTCCTCCTTTCATAGAAATAAAGCTTAAAATGCAAATAAATACAACATTAAAGTGACATCCCCTTCTCCAGATCTCCAGATACTCGCTGACGGTCTAACCGGCCATACACTTTAAAGCTTCAGAGAAACGTATGTAGCACAGTCCCATCAATGATGGCAGCATGACTCCTTGCCTATTGGCAAAGTGATAAATATATTCTTACAACTTCACAGAAATATTTCCACCAAACTGCAGATACTGAAGTTATGAGAAAATGAACCAAAACCAGATGAAGTGTAAGCTCTACCCTTCTGTAATCTAGTGAATTCTAATACACAAAGTGTGATCCTGTGGTGACAATCCCATGAGAAAGAGCCAGATGCACATGAACACAGGAATGGTAAGAAATGTTACAATGCTTAGAATGGCAGAGCCCTAGATATAAGTGAAATACAGTAAGTGAATACAACAGACTGGAGCGATCGTATTATAGAGTAATGTCTGAAATTTTGACCTATGGAAGACAAGCATTCAAGATATATACACAACGGATTTCTCTTACCCATCAACCAATATACGGATGTGCTGGTTTTGGCTGGGGTAGAGTTAATTTTCTTCACAGTAGCTCGTATGGGGCTATGTTTTGGATTTGTGACCAAAACAGTGTTGATAACACAGGGATGTTTTTGTTATTGCTGAGCAGTGCTTACACAGAGTCAAGGCCTCTTCTGCTTCTCACCCCACCCCACCAGCGAGTAGGCTGGGGGTGCACAAGAAGTTGGGAGGGGACACAGCTGGGACAGCTGACCCCAACTGACCAAAGGGATATCCCATACCAGATGACGTCATGCTCAGCATATAAAGCTGGGGGAAGAAGAAGGAAGGGGGGACGTTTGGAGTTATGGCATTTTTTCACATTTGTTGCGTTACAACAACGGAAAAAAACTTCAAGTAACACACTGCAGCATCTTCTAAAATATCAACACATGAGAAACACAACACAATATTGTTCTATCAATTACAGAATGACAGAATGGTTGAGGTTGGACGTGACCACTCCAGATTGTCTAGTGCAACACCTCTGCTCAAGCAGGGTCAACTACAGCAGGTTGCCCAGGATTGCATCCAGACAGGTTTTGAGTATCTCCACGGATGGAGACTCCACAAGTTCTCTGGACAATCTATTCCAGTGTTCAACAACCATCACAGTAAAGAAGTGTTTTCTTATGCATGCAGTTACATGGAACAGCAATGTAGACTGAAAAGTTAAAGCCAGTTTAAACACAAATCCTGCTTAGGGAACATTCTACAACATGTTTGTGTTAAGACACGTTTGATAATGATGTAGTTCCAAAAAACTATGAAGGGAGCCTGACAAGACATAAAATGATGAAGGCATGACAGTTGTATGTTGTTCAGAAAACAGCTACAGGTTGGAGAGAAGCTGAAGAGAGCTCCAAAACAGATCTACGAAATGACCAGGAAAGATGAAAATTATGCTGCTTTGTCATGGGGAAGAAATTCCCATTACAGTCACATGAACAAAGCTCACTTTCTAGTCACGACATGCAATACTGGAAATTTCAGGAGAGAAATCATCATTGGCTCCCTTTGACAGTCTGCAGTAATTACATATATGTGATAAATGCAAAGAGGGGATTGAAAAAAAAACCCTACAAGTTGTTCAAGAGGTATAGTCTTTTCTTCTTCCATGTAACAGGACTAGGGAACCTGAGTGGTTATGTTTGAACTCAGCTCTTGCAAATTTTAGAATTATCCTTATTGCTGAATCAGGCCCATACAAACAGCCATCCACCCACATCACTTACTGTTCCCTATTAAATTTAGCATGCGTTTCTATTCAGCTGAACAAAGGGCTAGTTTGAATTTAATTAAACTCAATATTGTTTTCTACAAGAATTGCTTACCAATCAACAGTAAAAAGACCTTTTTTTAAAAGAACCACACATGAAAAAAATTCTATAAACAAAGCTACTAGCTTTGAGAGATGGAAAATGAGAAAGGTAATAATTAAATAATCACAGCAGATGATGCAGCCGCTGCATTCACACTTACCTTGATACCAAAGGTGAAGACTGTCATGATTATTTTAAATATGAGTGCTAAACACAACTGCCATATAGCTGAATAGACTCCAGTGCCTGCTGGACGGTCAGGAATATCATCTACTATTTTGCTCGCGTTCATATCATTTCTGTAGTCACAGAGGGAGGAGGATTCCAATGGCCCACAGTCTGTGAAGAGCTCTTTAATAAGCTCACTGGTGTTTAGCCTTGTATATGGGTTAGGAAATGCAATGACAGCTGTTATTGCTGCAACAATAATAACCTCCAGGACAGGATACTTCCCAAATTTCGTAGATTTGCGTCGACGACACCATGCGATGTTTGCTCGGATGAAAAACGCTCCCCAGAGCCCACCAAATACTCCCAGAAGAATAAAAGGAAGCAGTTCAAAAAGGTACCAAGGAGTGTGATATTCCACATAAAAAAGAACTAGACGGCTATTACCAAAAGGATTGATGGACCGTAAAACAAATGCAGCTACTAAAGCAGCAAAAAACGATCTCCATAAAGTTTTCAGTGGGAAATAGTAACTGACCTGCAAAAGGCAATACATGAGAATTATTAGTGATTCAATTAAAAATACTGGAAAGACTGTTTTATGCACGTGTTACAGTACTGCTACTCACACAGTATATACTAAAAAAAAAAAGTACTCTTACATTATCAGTATTATTCTTATCACTTGGAGCACTGGTGCTCCAGCACATACTACATTTTTATAAAGCTCTACAACAATTCATACTTACATCAGTTTTAAAGACAATACTAAAGCAGTATTGAAACCACTGCTGTTTTAAGACTGTTAGGAAATAATGCATAGTAATTTATGTTTAAAAGCTGCTCTGTTTGTAAGTATCTCTTTCTAGCGTTCATAAGAACCAGACTGTGTACTAGCTGCTCTCTCGAATTTTCTGCTAATACTTTCATCTCCTTTCAACCTACACTGAAACGTTTCTTGCAGATGTGTTATTTTTATGAAGTATGATTAAAACGTTAAAAAAAAAAATCCTCAAAACAGAGCACGCAATTTCATACTTAAGCCCCACATAGCCTGATTTGAATTTCGAGAGAGTTTTCTTCTGAGCTTTTTCGGACTTTTTTTGGCAACAAAGGAATTCCTCAAAATCGCCTAATGATATAGCAAAAACATACATGATAGAATATTCTGCTTCCTTTTTTCAATTCAGAGATTTTTAGATTTTTAGTTTTTTTAAAAATGCTAATGATCTAAATAACATTCTTATGTATTTTGAAAACAACTAATGAAAACTAATTTAATACAAAACATTTATTGGAGAAGACAGTTTGGTTGCCTTGGAGATCAGTTTTATAGCATATTTGCCTTTTTAATAATTAATGTATTAAATTGTGTTTAGTGCCTGAAACTTTAAGAAATGTTTAAAAACTTGCTTCATAAAACTATCAGATAGGTTTCTAAAGCCTCTTTCAAAATGAAAAAAAAAGAGCCCTTTTTTTTTTTTTTTTAGAATACACTCCTAGAGCGAAAAACCGCTGTATCTCTATCTGTATATAAACTGTAATTATTAACTGACTCAGCCCTTCTCCAGAAAAACATAACTGAGAATAAAGCAAAGCTGACATTCATCCAAAGAAAAGAAAACATATCTTTAGGAGTTTGCTGGTAACAGGACTCTTGACTTTGAAATGTGGGTCCAAAAATAATTTCCTTCTTAGGAAAGACTCCGCAGCTTAAAGGAGCCTGAGACTATTCATGCTAAAAGAGACTGGTTGTAGTACCTATCCTTCAGTGCCATCTCTTGACATACCTCCTCCAGACTGAAAAGGACTCCACCAATTGGGGCACCAAAGGCTACAGATACTCCTGCTGCTGAGGCAGCTGACAACACCTGGAAAAGAACAATGGTGAGGGTTTTTTTTGCAGTCTGTGATATGCTTTAAACAGGAAGAACAGAATCTCATTACAGTTATCAGTTTCTTCCATGTTTCTACCAAGGACACATAGAGTTGCTAACACAAAAGCATCAAGTAAGTGTATCAGAATGCTCATACGATGTGGCCAGTGGCCACATCAGCCACCAACCATACTAGCCATGACAAAGCCAAGGATGCTGCTCAAAGCCTCCCCAGCGAAGCACCCAAAGGAGTCTATGCTTCAGTATGAAACTGCTGATAATCTCATTTTCAAGAAATTATATTAAGCTTTCTCTGTGCTACATGTGTGTGGCAGAGAAGTCCACCAATCACAATTATTATTCAAGGGACAAAAATCGATGACAGACTACATAGCTTTTATATCAGTCCTGGAGATTTGTGCTCAGTAGTCTTCAAGCAAAAAATTGCAAAAAGATCTGAGGTGATCTGAGATTAAGGGAGAGATTAAGAGGAACTGAAGCAGCAGCTGGTCCTACAGCATCATGGATGAATTATGTGCAATATATGAGGATGGTTAAAGTGTGTACTAATTATAGCAATATTGGATAAATTCCTTGCAAGACCACTGACCCCCAGGTAGCAGCCCTTACACAGCTGTGGAAGAATACACAGAGAAACTCAAAGAATTATCACATTATTCTGAGATAAGCAGCTAAACCACAGGTAAGTTAAATGATTTACGAATACACAGCTTTGAAATAGTGAACCCAAATTTCCCATGTTCTGCAGTCTCCTTCTAGAAGTAGAAGTTGAACCTGAGAACTGAAGCACAGCTGGGACGACACCCTTTTTTATTTTACAATACAAAAAGTTTATTGAATTAATAAGAATGTTACATCTTGCTACTCTCTATGACTTCACTTGCTTTCATTAGCACGGCTCTCTCTACGGGGTTTACACAACAAGGTTTTTGTAGCGGGGGGGCTGCAGGGGTAGCTTCTGTGAGAAGACATCAGAGGCTACGCCCACATCCAACACAGCCAGTTCCAGCTGGCTCCAAAGTGGACCTGCCTCAGCCCAAAGCTGAGCCTGTCAGTGATGCTGGTGGTGCCTCTGTGGTAAGAAAGGGTAAAAAGCACCGCACAGCAGCTGTGAGAGAGGAGTGAGAAAAATGTGAGAGAAACAGCCCTGCAGACACCAAGGTCAGTGAAGAAGGAGGGGGAGGAGGTGTTCCAGGTGCCAGAGCAGAGATTCCTCTGCAGCCTGTGGAGAAGACGATGGTGACACAGGTTGTCCCCCTGCAGCCCAAGGAGGACCATGGCAGAGCAGATCTCCACCCCAGCAGCCTGTGGAGGACCTCACGCTGGAGCAGGTGGATGTGCCCTGAAGGAAGCTGCAGTCTGTGGAGAGCCCACGCCAGAGCAGGCTCCTGGCAGGAGCTACAGCCTGTGGAGCGGAGCTCACACAGGAGCAGGTTTTCTGGCAGGAACTGTGGCCTGTGGGGGATCCAGGCTGGAGCAGTCTGTTCCTGAACAGGTACACAGGTAGTGTTTTCCTCAATCCCTACAGTGGCAGGGAAGGACACTGAAAGGAACAGGAAAACACACCTGACCAACACGTGGCTCAGGGGCTGGTGCCATCAGTGGAATTTTGGCTTTTTTGATCATAGGGAGGTTTACACGGCACCAGGCCTGCTGGCGACAGATGAGTTCAGCTGTCTCACAGGGGGAAAAGGATTCTCGCTCATGAATTGGCGGGGCTCATCGAGAGGGCTGTAAACCAGGTTCGAAGGGGGAAGGGGATAAAACCGCGCTCACTAGAGATGAGCCGAGGGGTGGCATGCCAATGCTGGAGGCAAAATCGATAGCCCAGCTCAAGTGCATCTACACCAATGCACGCAGCATGGGCGGCAAACAGGAGGAGCTGGAA
>NW_008825428.1:7929152-7929727 GCF_000699105.1 Pygoscelis adeliae
CAGGCTGCCCAGGGGAGTGGTTGAGTCACCATCCCTGGAAGTATTTAAAAGACGTGGAGATGCGGTGCTTAGGGACATGGTTTAGTGGGCATGGTGGTGTTGGGTTGACAGTTGGACTCGATCTTAGCGGTCTTTTCCAACCTTAATGATAATGATTCTATGAAGGACTGCACTCTGTGGAAAGGACCCACACTGGAGCAGTTTGTGAAGAACTGCAGCCCGTGGGAAGGACCCACTTTGGAGCAGTTCGTGAAGGACTGTCTCCCATGGGTAGGACCTCATGCTGGAGCACAGGAAGAGCATGAGGAGGAAGGAGCGGCAGAGACAAAGTGTTACAAACTGACTGCAGCCCCCATTTCCTTGTGCCACTTTGGGATAGAAGAGTCAAGAGTGAAGTTGAGCCTGGGAAGAAGGGAGAGTTGGGGCAAGGTATTTTTAGTTTTGTTTTTATTTTTCACTATCCTACTCTCTTATTAATTGGCAATAAATTAATCTTCCTCAAGTCTAGTCTGTTTTGCCTGTGATGGTAATTGGCGAGTGATCTCCCTGTCCTTATCTTGACCTATAAGCTTTTC
>NW_008825428.1:7929783-7948165 GCF_000699105.1 Pygoscelis adeliae
ACCAAGGCTAACCCACCACACTCTCACTAACAACAACAAACTGAAGCAGAGCAGAAACACTGTTGTCACCAAACCTTTCCCAGGAATACTTTGTTTATGGGTTCAAAAGTCCTCTGCTGTCCTCACAGCTGAAGACACTCATCAATTACCAAAATGTAGAGCCAAGAACAGAAAGTAAAATTAAATGGTCTCTGAGGTGGGAGAAACGCAAAACTTACTCTGACATGGAAACAATTTACCTTGGAGAATGCTAGGGATAATAGATTGTTCTTAACACAATAAACAACATTGATAATCCAAGCCTAAACACTGTCTGAAAGAACAAATATCGTCTTTTAAACAAATCAGTGTAAATGCATGGATATTCAGTACAGTCTAGAAATGCTTTTGCAAGAATTTACCTCTCTTTTTTTAGCTTCATTTGTGCTGTACTTTGGAAAGAGGTAGGAAAAAATATTCCCGCAGCAGCAGGCAACATGTACCAAGGGACCCTCTTTTCCTAAACTCAAACCTGATGCGACAGCCAAGACTAAAGTAATTGTTTTTATCATCAAAGTCCACTTCCCCAAGTAACCTCTGATGATGAAGCCGCTCAAAATAGTTTTTATCTGGAAGAAAGAAAAAATAATATATGTTATTGTATTCTCCTTTCTTCAGAAAATAATTACTTTTATCATTTTAGCTGCATAACTTCAAAAATAGCCTTTTCAAATTACTAACTTTATCACACTTTAAAACATGTATCATTCAGATTACTACACTGAGTCCATCTGGTTGCCAGAGGCTTTCCATTTGCAACTTGCTCTTAAACACTGGATAACAACATACAACAACGTTATCAATTACATTTAGTAGAAAATTAATCTGCAGTAGCTTCTAAGACTGCATTCATTGGTTTATGATGTAAATTATCAAGTGAAAGTCAGAAAACTCCCAAAGGAAAAATAAGCCTGCAAAAACTACATTCAAGGTCATCTATTGTAGAAATACCACATCTGCACCAATTTTACCCCTCTCTGTTTTCTCCTTACATTTTACCATCTCTACATAAAAATTTAACAGTAGATTCCTTGACATAAAGATGGAAAAGATCAGCCGTTTTCCACTAGAAAAGATGTGCCACTTGCCTAAGGTATTACTTTGCCTAACAGTGTCATATTATTAGCCTGGAAAATATGCCCATATATAGGAAATAATATAGTTATCATAGGAAAGGACAACATGTCTATGAATAGGATATACACAAAACACTGGGCAGCTGTGTCTAGAAAGTAAACGTTTGCTAATTTGGAAACCAATTTAGGATGAAATCTCTTCTGGAATAATGGCACAGAACTACTCCAAGCTTATTCAGAGGTAGGATTAGTCCTTCAACTGCTACAGTACACATACATAGAAGAAATATTTACAGAATGACTGGAGAAGTGAGACTGACCAAACTTTGACTTTGCGTTTTTCCCTCCCATTCTGTGTATAGTAGCAGACAGCAATTGTAAAAAGAATTATTGTCTTTGAGGATATTACACATTTTAATTTGTGATTGTCTGATGTTTTCTGCTAGTTAAGGCGATTAAAGCCAGTGCAACAAAAGATCAATTGCTGTATCAAAGGACCCATATTCTGTCAATGAACCACTGCTCTCTTATCACCGTAGGGAGGGTGGGGATTGGGGGGAGCTTCAGAAATCACTCTTCAGAAGTCTACTCTCTTAAGCTAAATGTTTCCTTAAAAAATATTCCAGCCAGAAGCACGCAGCAAAATCTACAAACTCAGGAGATTCTCTGAAATTTGGGGTATTTTTCTCAGCAACAATTAGCACAATTATATTATTTCAACTTGAATACTTGTATTAATGTATTTCATCAAAGTCACAGGGTGCTCCCTCTTGCCTTCTCCCTGACCCTGTAAGGCAGCAAGAGTTTTCACATTAATATGAAACATCTATAATGTATATATTAGTTAGACCTCACCTCAGGTATCCCTGAGCCACAGGCATAGGGAGCAAATACCTTCACCAGAGAAACTGCTAAGAAGGCAAAGCTCAAAGCCCAGAAAATGTACATTATGTAGTTCATTATGTATGAACCTGGACCCTAAAAGCAAAAACAAAAACCAAAAAAAAAAATCAGAATATAAATTTGATGTAGGAGCAAATTCACTTCTTAAAATAACCCAGAAGTACTCTTGCTGCAAGTACACTTATGCACACATTTTGAGGGACAGTAATTATTACCAAGCCAAGAAAGACAGAGTTTTGTTTGAAAAGCATAAAGTCATGACACCTGCACATCAGCAAAGGCTGGGTTATACAAGGTAGAAAGTGTTCTAACACTTCATCTTAAAAAGAAAAAATAAACATAGCACAGTTTTTTTTTTTAATAGCTATTAGCTGCTAAAATCTAATGAATACTGAGTAATCTTCTTTATTTAAAAAATTTTGTGGCAGAAAAAATAAAACCAATCTATTCTTAGTTACCTGAGAACACAACTTTCATTTTTATGTATAGCTATGATCAAGAACAGAAATTCTCATGTTAACAGTTCTATACTCTCATAACTTCCTTACACCTGCAAGCCCCTTCCTACACTCCAAGCCCCCTTGCAGTGCATGAAATGCACATTTATTACATTATAACCCATTAATCAATTCAAATGCTGAAAAATGGAGCAGACAGTACAACCCAAATCTGTGTTTAGTACCCTAACCTTAAGACCATTATTTTCTTTCCCTGTTCAGTCAAGCTGCTGAACAAGACCATCAAAGAATGGGTACATACTTACTTCTGCTTGCCCAATTATTAGTTCTGCCCATGTCTTCCACTGCGGACATTTATCTCTTTCTTCAAATGTGGTCTCATTTGAACCCCAACAACACTGTTCATGGTTAAACCACAAAGCACTAAGGCAAATGCCTTCCTTTAAGTCAGTCATCCAGTCAGCAGCAATGTCAATTAATCCTGCCAATGCCCCTGTTGTAGAATCAGTTTTGTATTAATATTCTGGTAAATAGGAATAACACACACAGCTAAAATGAAGAAACATACTGGTATTAATTGATGTAAATTGAAATTACAGAAAACCTAAAGAAACAGACATTTAAAATATTACTGATTTCCAGGAATATATCCCATTTGCAATATGGCAAGATTAGTATTTGCTGAAGAATCTAGCACCTTGTAGTTAAATGCATCTTTTTTTTTCTTTCTTTTTTTTCTTTTTTTTTTTTTCCCCTATGTCACAGCTCTCCAACAGTCCACTGAAACTAAGGAATTAAGAAAAGAGGACTGATGCATTTTTGTGATGAAAAAGACAACAGACCTTCTGACAAAACTACCTTGCCATGCTTCAGAGAACTCATTAACTATTCTACTATGTGTTGTAGAGAACAGCATATTTAGAGAAAATAATTCCTACCTTGCCAACAACAGTTTTAGAACAACATAAATAAAACACCAAATAAACCCTGATGACATTCATGTTATCCATATACAAAATTACTTAATTCTGTAACATGGTGAGCATGTAAAATTCCTACTGCAGGTAACAAACAGTATAGATAATATGCAGTTCACAAACTCAGAGCTTAAGAGGGATTCTCTGTTGTAACTACATGCAGAAAACTTGCTGAAGAGTCCTCAAAAAACAGGCATTACTTAGGAAATTGCTTCAAAGGATTTTAAAAAAAAAATTTTAAAACCCTTTGTTTTACAAAAGCAAAATAATTTTTCCCAGTAGCAGTATTCTGAAAAACTACTTCTAAAGTCAATATTTTTGTGAACATGTACAACTGTTAATTAGCCATAATTTACTATTTTTATGGTATTAATCACTACTAGAAATAGCTGTCTAGAGACAGTCACAATGTACTTGTGTAAGTTGGTAGTAAAAAATTACCTCCGATTTACTAATTTATATTTACTAATCTTGACAGACCCGCAGTTTGAGATCCTGAGCCAACCAAAGTCAAAGGCAGTATTTCAGTAGAACAAAATTTCAACCAAATTAATTAAAATACATAAATGTAAGATCTCCCTATGACTGAAATCAAGGTTGTACCATTTAAGATACGCTAGACACATACAACAGAAAGCAACTGACACTGAAAAACCTAGGAATGTTCATGGCCAGAATTTGCTCGCTTTGTTGCTCAGAAACATAGTAAAGCAATTTTAATATACATAGCAGCTTGGGGGGTGGAAACACAACACTGCACGTTCCTACCCAAATTATCACAAGCAATTTCCAGTAAATATACACTCCCAGTTTGTACATTCAGAGGTATATAAACATGCTACAAACTTTGCGTATATATTAATTTACATGTGATTTGTGAAAGTGATTATGTATGTATCTAAGTAGTAATTATACAGTTACCATGCCTTTTTAACAGGCATTGCCATACTCTGCAATTAATCCAATTTTCCTAGCATTTAATCTAAGATCTCTGTTTGAAATACTTTTTTGGAAAAACCGGGCACAAAGTTTGTGACTTCTCACTCCTGCACATTTTGGTCACTCCAAACTATGCTGATAGAAAGCAGCGCTGCATGACAGTGGGGCCACAAACTATCAGATGATTTTAGCTGTAAAACTCATCCTAAAATACATTAAAAAGAAAAGATAGAGTTGAAATAGAGGCCAACAAACTCTACCTGTTAAAGCTAATATTTTCTGTGTAACAACCTCTAGAAAGGTATGACATAAACATATAGCTAGGCTTTGCTCATGTATAAACACATGCTTTACAAGGAAGTGTGTTTACCAAAACTACACATATACCGGAGCTACTTTTTGGTCCATATGGAATAAGCTAATGGGTTCAGTAAAGTTCCTAGCAAAAAAACAAAAAAACAACCCCCACCCCCAAAAACAAATTCATAGCAGAAAAACCATCTAGCACAAACAATTAATACGCTTTCACAGGAAAAAAGTAAAATTTAATAGAAAGGGAAAACACCAATCTCAATGACGGGACTGAAGAACACCGATAGTTCTTCCACTTCAAGGTGGAAGTTCAATAACTCTGAGAAGCTCTCACTAGATTCAGTGAGGATTTTATTTTCCATTTGATTAGTAAACCCTCCCCTCAAAACGCTACAGCCTGTAAATCAAGATAGTAGACCTTCTCCTTCCCTCACGGAATTATGGTAGTAGTCTGAACCAGCTCTTTTCCAGGTTGGTGGATAACACACAAATGAAATGCACAGTAGCTATACTTGCTGACAAATGTAAGAAAGAAATCCTCTGGTTTTTAATTTACCTGATGCCAAACCAGTTAGTGTTACTACTAGCCATCCTGACCATGCATCATACAAACTTTTTGTCATCTCCCATGCTGATTCTTTCTTCTTGCTGTTAATCTGCAAAGAGAAATCGTTATGTATACTTGTATGTGTTTCTGTAATATGAGTAGGAGAACAAAAGTAAGTATGACATACAAACTGTATGATGCAAGCTGCAGGCAAATATACCCTCTATTTAAACTACAAGCATTGTCCTTGTATTTAGTGCTTTACATAGATGAATCAGCTTGGTTATTCAGACATCAAACAGCTGATGGAGGAAAGTAAATTTGCTTAATTTAAAGAACTAAAACCCAGGAAATGCATTATTAGGATAAATGAATACTTTCTATGATACACATCTAAAACATGTAATTGTAAAATTATTTCTCTCCTAAATCTTTTTTTTGTTGAACCTCAAATAAACTGTTAGTGTACAAGTTAGTTATAAGCTATTCCATACAATTCAAATTCCTAAACTTCTATTTCAAATATAAACATCTTTCATCTTTAGACTATAAACCACACAAAAATAAAACAAAACCAAAAATTGGATAACTACCCTATAATACTTCTAGACAACTATTACTAATGACATTTAAAGTTATTGTACTGAAAAAAATAGTAATTCTTATTTTAGCCTTGTTTACTTTACTTTGTGCATTTAGCTGCAATTTGTGCATAACCTGTTTTATGATTAAACCTTCGTTATGTAATTAGAACCTATTCTTATGACTTTTTCCATACTGTAAAAGGAGGGAGAAAGTATGTGCAACAAACAGCAAAAAAAAACCAAACCAAGAAAGCACAATACTAGACAAGGAAATCTAGGAAAAAATACCACCCCTAAAGCAAATAAACCTATTTTATAGTTTCCTCTACATATGTGAGAGTCTCAAACTTTTCTTTTTTAAATAAAAAAAGCTGTTTCTACAGTAGCATGTCCTTCTAAACCAACATGAACTAGTACTCATTCCTCCGCTTTCTACATCTTTGATGACATGCCCAGACAGTCTCCTATCATTCAGGGCATATTTATAAATTTCACAGTAGCTCTGTGACTATAAACTGTGAACTGTCTTGTCTGACTTTTCTCATCTCAGACATTAAAATGAGCAACAGCTGTGAGACTTCACCCTAGATAACCTATTTCCAGGTGTGATCTGCCTTGCCAGGATTTGGTCAGGCCCAGCATTCTATCCAATGGCATATCCACTAGGCCACTAATCTACCCATCTGCAGTGTAAAGATGCCGTTGTGTTAATTATTTCATAATTTGATGTCCAAGCAGTAAAGTATGATATGGAAAACACCTTCTTAGTTTTCATTAAAAGCATTCAAACAAGGTACATGTTCTCAGATCCATTCTCCAAGGATCTCTTTTCCTTCAAAAAGCACTAGATAGTGCAATTGTGGATGTTTTGTTTTTTAAACTAGTGTAAGACTTATGTTTTTTAACCATGTCAAAATAAATCAGCATATACATCCTACATTGGCTTCCAGAAAGTTAAAAACGGTGTTTCCACAGAAAGCAGAATAACGCTACAGCGTTATACATAAAGGAACCTCTCCCCTGACCCCTCCATACAATTACAATTAACTATTCATTTTGATCAGTTAAAAATATTTTAGGAGAAATCACATGTCCAAATCTGTTCCGTTTTTAAGGTTAATTAATGTAAGCATCCCAAAAGTTTTGCAGTAAGGCTCTAAATAGCATACTTCCTCCTAAAATGCTATTAAACAAGTCTATTACATGAATGACAGTATCTAGCACGTTACTGACTAATACAACTTGAGTCCATTTCATGAAAGAACTCATTGCAGAGCACGCTGATAAAGATGAATGGCCTGAACTTTGAAGATCTTCTGAAGAAATCAATAGAGAAGAGCAGAAAAGCAAATTCTGTGATGGGAGAGTGGAAAGGACATTTACCATACGTATTGAGACTACTTTTTTGTTAAGCATATATACACACTGATATAAGTGGTTTAGATATGACAATTTTCACTTTCCATAATCCAAACAACCGCAGCACTAGATACCAGTAGCACAGATACACCTGTGTCAGTATAAAAGCAATATACATCAGTGCTCACTTTTCTGTACAAGTACCACCATAAGCACTATTGTACTATTACTAATGTATCTACACTGGAAAATAGCCTTAAATATACTAGCATGCAAAAAAGGCAGTACTGTAAAAATGTCATTTGGGTGACGGGGAACTATTTCCACTCTATTAAATTACTGCTTCCTTTCCAAGTTATACTACTGTTGCAGGACAGCAGGTATCAATGAAACGGTGCTTTTTTAACAGCATTCAAGTAGTTCTAGCTGATGTAACTACTTAAAAATTTAAAGTATGCACATATTTGTATGTGTTACTAGATCAGACCTTAATTCCAACATCCAACAAAGAATATTTTCCAAGTATTGTTATTTAATCTCAAATATTGTTATCTCAAATACCCGTCTATGCCTTTCTCTGTCCTTGCACTTTTCTCGAACCCAGTCAATGGTATGGAAGTCATCATATGTTCCTACTCCAGGAATTGGTTCATCCAGAAGATCCAGTAAATGTGTTGAACTGTTGATACTTCCTCCATTTGTCATCGTATAATGAGTTCCTGTGGCAGAGGAAAGACAGGAGTGAATTAATTCTGCAATAAATGAAGTATTTTAATGTTCATAACTACAGCATATAAAATTTCTCAACAAGTAATTAAGACATTTCCCATAACATGCATATTTTACTTCACTTAGGCCTCTCGATGTTGCACGCCACTTTTTTTTCTGTCACTCATCTGTAGGTTAAATTTACATGTTAGTGACTTTGTATTTCCATTGGTTAAATATGAATGTAGTCAAATTGTTGTTCCGTTTTGTGTGTGGACTCCAGAGACACTTCAATAGAACAAAGTGGAAAAAAAGAGCAGCTTCAATACACATTTAACTTGAAGTTTATTTCAGTTCATGAACTACCAGAGGAAAGTCTGACTGTAAGAAAATAAAACCAGATGATTAACGTTCACAGAACTTCCGTAAGTTGCTGGTTATTTTAAAATATACATACCATTGATTATCAATCCCTCCTATATGCCTAAACCAAACCTCAAATACATTGTCAACAGATTATCAGTGCAGCTAAAAAGTAACAGAAATCCAAGCAAATACTTTTTTTTTTTTAATTTTTATTTCTTTATTTCGGGTAACTCACAGAACAGCCCTCAGTCATGAAGAGTTGGAAATACTGTATAAAGAAAATGTCTTCTACTAATTTGCAGTCGCTAGCTAGTTCCTTCACAAGCAGCTTGCATAGCAACATCCCCAACAGTATTTTTTTCAGTGATCAGAATAAGCAGAGCAAGAGGAGTACTGAGAATTTTTCCCTCTTCATAAGTGATCAAGAAAGTTTAATGTTTTTAAGCTTTCAAATGTCATCAATTCTGTAATGTCTTGGCTTTTTTGAGTTCCTGCAGTATATTTACAGGCCTCAAGTATAATTTTCTGCTGGATGGCTGCCCAAATATAGCATGGCCACCACTTGCCCACCCAACACAAACTGCTTCTGCAACAGTAATTGCCATAAAGGGAATATTTATAATGAGGTTAGTATAGACAATGATTTAAAGAGTGATTACTCTCACTTGTTTGACTAAGAACAAACTAATTTGGCCCAACAGCATATGGTGTACCACAATAATCTCTGTTCTTAAAGATGTAGGCCCAAGTTGGCCAAGACTTCTATCAGTTCAGACAGGCACTAGAACTCATTTCACTAGACTGACACTGGGATGGTTAGGCAGGTGGGGTTTTTTGACTTGGGTTTTCTTGTTTGGTTGGTTGGATTTTTTGGATTTTTTTTTTTTTTTTTCAGACTCAGCTTCTCGATATTGTCAGCAGAAGTTTCCAACTTATCAAAAAAAAAAAAAAAAAAAAAAGTCTTCAAAGGGCCTACCTGTAAACTTCCAAATGCTACAAATGCCAAGTTCACCAGCCCCAGCTCTCACCAACAACTGACAATTAGATTTATACATAGGTAAAAATGCCCTTTTTCCCTTTAAATTTATGAAGTCTGAGATCTAGTGAAGCAGTGTGACACCTGGCATTATATGCAGACCCAAAGATGTGCCTCAGCCATCTATTGTTTGAGAGGTCTCATTTATGCCTGCTATGTAACGCAGTGTTTATTGGGACATTTTCTTTGTGGTGAAAGACAACACACAAGAAAATAATACAGAAATCCTATTAAGACAATATGCAATCTAAAATTTTCAAGATACACAAACTACTATTCATTACATATATACATTACATTCAGAAAAGCTTAAAATTCTACGAAATTCTCTAAAAAGATTACTTTTTTTTTTAATCTTAAAGTAAAAGAAGAGACTGCAAATGCAGGAGACACTCCCCAATGATGCCAATACCATTCTCTCATGCTAGCCTGGCTGCCATCTTTCTTAATACTGGTTTTTTCCCCAGTCTATGCCATATTAAATTCTCCCTCACCTATTCACCATAGCTAAGCCCTGTAAATCTCTTCCCAAAGCTGCTGCTAGTCCCTCTTAAGGCAGATCTAAAGAAGCATTACCTATGCTTCCATTAATAAAAGGCTAACAACAACAAATTAAATTAGATTTGCTAATAGAGGTGATTGTGAAAACCTTGCTTTAGGATAAGGGATTCAATTCTCTTCCATTTCCAATTCTCATAACTAGAAAGGAAGTCTAAGATACACATCTGGCTAGCTGAAAGGGCAGGCGGATCTTATGGAAGAGGTAGTAACAAAATTCACACTGTAATGATTAGTTTAGCTCTCAGAATTAAAAGAATAACAGAATACATTATGAAAATGTTATTTCTACATGAAATTAACCTCCTTCGCAAAGCAAGGGGACATAAATTAAGTTCAGCCATAGTTTAATTATTAATTGCCTACAAAGTTACAATGTGATCAAGCAGTTTCCTGAACCTGAGTGATCACGGTAGGACAAAAGCTTGCCTTTGCCCAGGGGGAGTTGGTTTTACGTCCTGCTATATATGAAGCAATATCAAGCTATAAGGAGCACGCAATTCTATGCCACACAAGGCAAAGGAGAGTTGAGAGTTATAAATGTATCACAAACAGTAACAGATGATTTTATGCATATTACGAGGTGCTGAATTGGAATTCTCTCCAGGGAAACCATCAGGGATGGCACCATACCCACTGCACCAGACCCCAAGCAGAATTTGGAGTAGACTACAAAGAATGGTCACTGCCTGGATACAATAAAAATCCCGCCGAAACTGTGTCAGGTTCCTACTTTGCCAGTATTTGCTGGCACACCAAATACTGGAATATAAATGATTATTGTATGATGGGGAAGAAATGCAGAACAAGATGTGAAGCTGAAGAGGTGGTTTTGTTGAATATAGAGCTGCCATGAACATCTGATGCAGCTGAATAGCTATAATCTTGTACCAAGTGAGAAACAGGCAGCAGTGATACCCTGCATTAGCGTGTGGTAGAAAGGCTGCCCTCCAGAGGACCACAAAGAGGAGAACTGTATGAAATCTGATGCTCTGTATCTAAGATACGTAAGTCTGACAGCAGTGGGAGAGGACATTCTCCAGCTAGTATTATGATCTACGTAGCATAAAACTATTCTAAAGGGGAATTTAGGGAAATACACCTTTACCAATACTCACTTTTCAAACTTCCAGTTCCCTTTCCTCACTTCCTTCTCTAGCATTTCACACAGTAAGATGCTCCTTCCAGCTATGACGATAATGATTCTCATCAGCATACACACATGCGAATTCTCATCATTTATTGCCAGTTTCATCAAAGTGTTATTATTTTCAACTGAATAGATTTTGTTAAAATCGTTACCATAATACAGATTTTCCATCACAGCATTCTAACCTCCAAGCAGGAAATCATCATTACCCTGATAAATTGTAACATTTAGTGAATGTAGCCTTCTGGACATTCCCAGTGTTCAGAAAGCACTTCCCTTTCCTTCCTCCCTTTTTTCCCCAGTCCTCAAGTTTCAAGACTCGTTCTCAGGCTACAACTCAATGCAAGTGCTTTTCATCAAAACACGAGCTGCCTTAGTCTTAAAAACCACAACAAGCGCTTAGCACACAAGGCATATAGGCACAGCCTCTAGCTGTGATAAGAGAACACCTCCATTTTCCATATGTACACACCTGAAGCATTCTGCAGCTGTAAAGAAAGTAAAGCCTTCTTTTTGTTACCTACGAGTTTGCTTAAGGCTTTATTAGGCTGGGAAGCAGATGGTAAAAGTGGCAGGCAGAACTTTTATTATTACTGTTATTCCAAACTAACCCATGTTACTACAGGGAGGCAAATAGTAATATACTGATCCTCTCAAAGGCTCAATACAACTCACAGGAATCCTTACAAAGCAAATTCAACACAATCCTTCCATATTTTGCAAAACTAAGGTAGCTGGCATCCCTTTATTAACACACTCTTCTCCAATAGGATCTTTAACAATCCTGTATTCTCAACACATAACTAGCGAGCTGCTGCAATCACAGACTGCAAGCCTGCAGACAGTAAGCTTCTAGACAATGAAAGCAACATGCTGCTTCAGAGAAAGGAGATTGTCTCTTTTAGGTGATTAAGTCACTATAGGTCTTGCCTGAACTACCTTCTAGGAAGGCACCTGACTTTTGTTATCCTTCCATGGATACAATTCCAAGCCTTCAGCACAATCCTTTCTCAGCAATCAGCTCTGGTAGTGCTAAAGAACTGCTTCAAGTGAAGTTGTTGTGAAAAAAAAACCAACAAAAAACTGATAAAGAATATTGCATCATGTTGAAAGAAAAAAGCCGTAATAAGCATTAAGGTTAACAGTAAAACACTGTACTTTGGGACACCTGACCAGAATGAGGTACAGCAAAAACAAACAAAAACGCTACATGGACAGAACTGGAATAAGAGAAATAGATTCCAACACCATAAAAAAGCTCTCATCTCTGAAGAAGTGGGGGTTTTGTTTGGTTTTTTTTTTTTTAAATGAGAATGAAATAAATACAATCCAAAATCGCTTGAGAGGACACTATGCCTGACAGAAAAAGCAGTCCTTATCATATTGCTCTCCTTCATTTCCTTCTGAACATGAAGTTATACTGAATGGCTCTTAGATCCCAACACTGACCCAACCTCCTGCTTCGCTTACCTAGTCCCTCCTGACGTAAAGCAGGAACAAAGAAATTACAGAACTAGTATTTTGCTATACTCACACAAGTTGCTCTATACATTACAGATTCCTCCTTGCCTTATGTCCCCCTGAGACAAGGAATCTCTCTTCTTTCTTATTCTATATATATGCCTCATACAAGCAGTCTTCAATCTTGATTGATGTTGGAACTATGATAAACATGACAAAAAGCTGATTCATGTAGATTACACACAGCATTTTTCAGGTGCCATGCACAGCATTTTCAAAGGCTGCCTCACCTCCTCTAGAAGTGATCCCATACTCCCTTGTCCTTTTGCAACGCAGTAGATTTCTTTCAGATTTGAAAGCAACCCTGGGCAACACGCAGCTGATGAAAGTCATGTTTTTTTAAAGAAAAATACCTGGTAAGTTTTTACCTAATTCATTTAAAAAGAAAAAGATCACATCAGCAAGGACTAATACCTTTAAAACACGAGCAGACCATTACTGACTATTCACGATAGAACAGTTCAAAAATTTTCAAGAGAAAACATTTTAAAACACTAACAAATCAAGACGTGAGTTGCTGAAATTCATATGCTGTTGCATTTTTCACTTCACAGATCTCTCGGAGCAAGTTCCCAGTGAAGGAACCCAGTAGATCATAAAGATCTTCAGGGTCTTGCTATCCTGTCCCCGGTATGAAGAAATGAACAGCCAGTGGACCTGGGTTCTCACTTCTTGGTGTTCTCTCTTCCGGGAGGCAGTGGGTTCCAGTTTCCACACTCTATGATTTAAAAATCCCACTGAAAGTACACTTAAAACACCTTGAGTTAAAGAAATGAGGGAGCTAGTGCTTCACAGTCATCCAAATATAGTTTCACACAAGAAAGGGGTTTTACAACATACTTGATGCTCCTGATTCCTGCATAACTGTTCAACAGTCCTTCCGGACTCTTTCCTTGTGTGCAGTGTTCCTCCTTTTCTCATAAAAATAATGAGAAGAGAAGCATCAAGATTTAAGACAAATGCTGCATCCGGGGTAATCAAACGGTGCACGATAGATTTTTATGTGGTTCTCCACCACGTGATTATCTGAACAATCGCCAAGTATCACCTAGAGAACAAATCCACACAGCTACAGCCTCCACAGAAAATAAGGTACGGAACTGAGACATGAACAGGCTGAAGAGGGTGGCTAACAGAGTTAACGAGACCATGATTTTATGATAAAGTTTAAGACCCCTTCTATATGCTATACAGCATAGGATACACATCTTCTGAATGCACATCACGAAATGCACCACTGCCTCAAACTGAACATGTATCAGCTTACTCCGTTTTAGGAAATGAGATCTATCTCTCAGGACATAATTACACAATAAGGCTGAGCTGATCTAACAGACTGCTGCCACCCAAATAGGGGATCTTGCTCCCCCTATTTCTCCCTCCCATTCTTGGTCACACACTCCCACTCTCACCCTCGGATCAGCTCTGTCACCCTTGGATCCAACTGCACAGTAAACCAAGCAAACATGCTAATCCAAATAAGCAGACAAAACTAACAAAAAAGAAATTCCGCCATTATACAGAACCGGGAATCAAGCTTCCGTGCTGTCAGACAAGAAACGGAGCCAGTGCAAGAGCAAGAACTGAGAGAAGAGATGGGAAACGACATGCAAGTTCACCCCCTTCCACAGCAACAAACTGCCAGACTAGTTATACTGAAATACATAAATGCACCCTTGGGGTCTTGTTAGATTTTAATTACATCTTTCTGCTGGAAACAATTCAAAACTTCTATATAAATATTAATATCCAGACACTATACAGTAATATCCATTTTCACAGAGCTCAAAACTCCCGAAGGTGGCTACATCTAAAAACATTTCAGAGTTGTGAACACAACAAGAGATAAGCAATGTCAATATTGGAGTTGATGCTAGACCAATACTAAGACCCAATTTTTCAAAGGTATTTCTCTACAAGCTACGTAATTGCTAACTCTTACAGCAAGAATACACTAGTTTGCTGCTGCTGACACATCCCTTTTTCTAGACAGTGCACAACTACACGGTATTCCCCCTCAGCAGCTGTCCTTCTGGCTGACAGCAGTGCAACGTGTTTTATTTGTGCTACTCTGAGCAGTGTGAAAGGAGGGGAAAAAAGAAAAAAGGCACCTCTGTGAGTGAAAACGAAGCTAATCAGTTTACACCAAAGGGTGGAATAAGCTCTCCCTGACATGACCATCCAAACCTGCTGAGTGCTAAAATCCGCAGGGGCTGTAGCTTTCCGGAGGCCAGATACTAATCCAAGGCTTTGCTTCACTCCTGTGTCCTTGGGTATTAGGTGGCAAGGGGAATGGGCGGGGAAGCACCCTGAATGCAACACACACCATAAGGATCATTTGCACTTGTAACAAAGAAGATTTGTATACACAAGATATATGTTAGTGCCTGAGCTTCTTTCTGTCTCCATGTTCAGACCTCAACATATGAGGCTTGCAATAAAAAAATAAAAAAAAAAGACAAGAAACAATCGTCAGTTTATTTAAATTTGTCTGTAACCACTCAAGAAGAGTCATTAAGCACTATTGTCTTTTCCTGGCTAGAAATTATTTTTAAATTTCAGAATCAGAAGCACAGCACGCCGTGCCAGAGCACTATCACTCCCTACTGTTGATGATCAATGATTTTAAAGTCTTTCTAATCAAGTAATACGTTCCCCTTTGTGTGTAACTATGAATTTTCAGCCCATCTCTTCAGTTGGCTCTTCTAAACTGCATCAAAGGCTTAAAAGCACAAATTGGTCTCTGCATTACAATCAAAATGCATACAAAAATGACAAAACTATATATACACTAAATGAAAAAAATCAGCTGGAAAAAATCTGATAGGTGGGAAACAGGAAGTCTCAGAACAAGATCTGAAGAACAGGGAAAAGAAAAAATGCTTTACCAAAGTACTGAGTGATAATCCCCTCCTCTCCATTTCTTCTGCCAAAAAAAAAAAAAAAAAGAAAAGATAAATCTGGGTTTAAAAATAACGTTTAAAAAAGTAGGAGTTAAATGAAAGCTGAATAGTAGCATCTCAGAGTTAAATCAAGACTTTAGAAGACTTGCATGCACTGCAAATGCACAGGAATCTGAGAAGAAGGCAGAGAGGAGGTCAAGTATTGCTCAATGTGTACAGCACAATTATAAAAAAAGAACATAAATAGCTTTGGCTTTTTACTTTAGGTGGAAGAAACACTTCTGTTTCTATGAATCAGCAGAAAAAATGGCTTTATTATTACAGATTTCTTTTCTTGTAGTCTTAAAGGCAGAATGGACTATATTTATTTAGTTATGTCTATAATAATCTATTCAGATATGCGAGTGAGGAGTTATGGGGATGCCCACACTACTAAATTTACAACGTAAATAGAAGATGAAGAGTGCAGGAAGGAGATGAGAAAAATAAAAGGTATAAAGATATATGAAGTTAGATAAAGCAAACATAACAAAAGGGAAGTAATCTATCATCTAACAATGGCCAAGGCAATAAGAGTCAGAACAACAGAAATTTAGACAATTAGATTTCCAAGCACTGCTGCTGCATGTACGTAAGAGCTACTTACTTATACATTGTTTTGGAGGGCAAAGACAGGATGCAACAAAAATAATAATTCTGCTAATATGATTATCCACGTTCAGGCCCGAGGAGGGCATAATCTTGGTTTGTTCATTAGCTTTCTAATATCTCAGATAATAGTACATCTCAAAATGATTTCCAAAATTGAGAAATACATGCCCAATAGAGAACCTTATCAGTCATACAGCACATGCAGACAGATAACCTGTAACTACCTACAAAGAACTCTAGTTATATCTCATGGTACTTTCTGTTAATCACCAAAGTCAAATATGCTAAACTCATAACTGAAAATCCTTTTCCCCTTTTTGTACTAGGAACCTTAGAACAAAGTGCAGCAGAAATTCAGTGCCGTAACCATGTTGAGTTTCTCCAGGCAATGGTTTTTCTCAAAGTGCTCAACGATAGACAACTATAATAACCTTGATCACCTTTTCTGTCATGAGACTGTAATTAGTCTAAAAATTAATTTTATTACTCTCCCTCTGTCACCAATAAAATTTCAGGGTCAAACTCTAGCTCTGAGCATGTGTACACAACTTTCACACCCATTTACTTCAAAGGTCACACTGAGAATTTCAGTCTGTAATGGCTTTTGATTCATCTACTAATTATTAAACGTAAGAGGCCCATATGCAGAAATGCAGCCTGAAATACAAACGTATAACTTTTACCACTTAGAGGATCTGAACTGGCTCAGTATGCATCTGACTCAAACTTAAGTATCCTCTGCGGGGGGGAGAGACTTCCCCAACGTTACTGTTAATAGTATAGTCGAAGCAACAGGAGTTGCACCTACATGCAATGGTGATTGGTGCACAATAAATGAAATGATGAGTTATTTTGTCTCTCAAAAAAAATTACGTTTACTAAAACTAAGTCATCAGTAAATTTGGTGTGCTCTTTATATATGTAATTTTCACATCTCCTGACTACTGACTCAATCGCAGGTTATTAGTGGTACAGCATTTCATTAACATTGCTTGAGGACTTCCAAAATCTAAAATCTACAATGTGCTTCTGTGTATGTAACAAAAAAAAAGGGAGTTAACAACCCTCGTGCTTGCGGAAGCTCAAGTTTTGCTACTGGTAGCCTGGCCATTATACATGTACTGCTCTTGCTCAGATTTCAGATTTTTAAAGAATGGTAAAATGAATGCTTATTTAGGAAAAAAAAGCAGGGAGGGGAATCAATGAGTGTGAACATGTCTGTGAATGGCCGGAAGACAAGCAAGATACTGACTATTTGGAATTTTCAAAAGGGTCCAGCTAGCAAAAATGATGTAAAAATAAATCCAAGGGCAAAGAATTGAGCAATACAAATTAATTTATTTGTGCAACATATATTCCAGTATATGGTTTATTCTATAAAAAAATTCTTATGAAAAAGCATACATGTCAGTTACTTACGATATATGCAATCCTAAATTAGGACTTTAAAACCCTTTCTGAGGAGAGATGTAGTACTTTTAACTCTTTTAGTTACCAGAGAACAGAGTAGAAGTGAACTGTGTCCCTGCAGTTTTATTTCAGTATATCAGAGAGGATAAGGAGGTCTGGAACGATGCACTTAGTACCACATAAAGAGAAGTCTCAGGGCAGAGCAAGTGAAAGGAACTCCTGATAAGAAGTATTCAATAATATCTGTATTTTTTTCGAAGAGATAATGATGAGTAATCAACATTAAAAGACAAACACAATTAATAAATACATACTTTAAAAATCTTTCCATTTGATGTTTCACATCGTATTTGCACTGAAAAAAAATAAAACATCTTCTTAATGCAAACCAATGGGTCAGGCTTCTAATAATAATGTATTATAATACTTTGTATTTCATCTCACTGAATGTTAGTAAAGGCCGTTAATTAAACCTCAAAGACCCCTAATGATTTAAACAGTCATTTCATCATTGCTGAGGTACAGCCACTTTGGGTGAGCCACCACAGTCAATTAGTGCAACAAATGCTTTGATGTTACAAACCAGTTTTGCATGACGTGAACATTACTCTGCAGGACAGAAGAGCTGTCAGTATGTGAATAAGGGAAAGACATCCACAAGCTTTAACAATTAAGCTTGTTTTCTCAAAATACCTTTATCCATTTTCTCTTAGCTTGTTATTACAATGCTCTGAAATCTACATGAGAAGAAAAAAAATCTTGGTATTATCCTTTTCTAGCCCCACAGATTATAAAGAAACGTCAAGAATTTACTTTAAATTTCTGGTTTTGTCCGTCAGCATTTTAAGCTTTATTTTGATAGATAGATAACAACAACAGATTACT
>NW_008825428.1:7948200-7950584 GCF_000699105.1 Pygoscelis adeliae
TTTTCTGAAATCTATGGAACAAACTGGTCTGGAGACTCAATTTTCTTATGAGTCATACGCACTTGACAAATTAAGATTTGCAAGAGATTATGGTAACATTGTTGGGGTTTTATTGTTGTTTGTTTGTTTTAATCCAAACTCACTATAGCAAACCAAAGAAGCACCAGTAACACTGGTTTTGAAATACAGTATTAGAATATAGGAAGTACAAGCCCTAACAGAATTCAATGAAACTGCAAAAAGTGACAAGTCACAACTGGGAATTCTCTTGCTAGCTCGTAGCAGTGTCACCACAATGGGAACAGCTAGTCGAAGCCTCGACTGCTTTCATTACAGTATTTGTAAACTGTATATTTAATAGCAATACTCCAATGTGCCAGATACCATTTTGCACTGCAAATATCTACTTTTTGTATCGTAAAATCAACTAAAATCTGGTAATTTCCAGGAATATACAGCTGATCGCATTTCAATGTCTAACTATAATTTGCAGAATTTGGAAGTGTAATAATAGGGCTGTTTTGCAGTTTTCATCTTTAGAACTATCTACAAATCTACACTCACAGAATGGTTGAGGTTGGAAGGGACCCCTGGAAGTCACCTGGTCCAACGCCCCTGCTCAAGGAGGGCCACCTAGAACAGGTTGCCCAGGACCATGTCCAGGCAGCTTTTGAGTATCTCCAAGGAAGGAGATTTCACAACCTCTCTGGGCAACCTGTTCCAGTGCTCAGTCACCCTCACAGTAAAAAACTGTTTCCCGATGTTCAGAGGGAACCTCCCATGTTTCAGTTTGTGCCCGTTGCCGCTAGTCCTGTCACTGGGCAGCACTCAAAAGAGCCTGGCTCTGTCTCCTTTGTACCTTCCCTTCAGGTATTTATATACATTGGTAAGATCTCCAATTCACACCTTGCAAATGTTCTAAGCAAATACCATCCTCGATTTCTCATCAGAAGTGATTCTAAAATCTGACTTAGAGAACTATCCAGCACCTGCTATATAATAATGATCTGGGCAGAGAAAAATTTGCTTGTCTTAAAATACTCTAAGCCATATTAGAACTTGTTGATATTCTTAACATATGCTGAAAAACATTCTAAGAATCATAAAAAGGCAACAAATAACCTTTTATGTAAACTACTAAAATGCAGATAAAAAAGCTAGATAAACATAAAAAAGTGTGTCCTAATTTATTTATAGAAATGAGAGTTTACAAGGGAAGGTGAAACAACAAATCAACATGGAGAGAAAAAAAAAATCATCTTATGTAAATCTTACCTTTATTCTCAGCCTACCTCTTCTCTAATGCCATCGCCAGCAGCCATAAATGTTGATAACTTTCTAATTTTAGATTAGCCAATTTAAACACAACTGAAGTGAGAATTTACCACATTTACTGTCTTTAAACACCAAAGTGTAACCATGAAATCCAACCCAGAAAAAAAAGACACATACCCTCAGAATTTGAAGGCACAACTTTAAGTTACTCCTGCAATATCTTCTCTCAGTACAAAACCAAATCTTCACAGAACGTATTCTGCTTTAAATTTGCAGTAAGAAACAAAAGGCAAGCTCAAGAGGATTTTTTTCCTGAACATTGACAACACTGTTTTCTTTTTAAATATCCTTCCTTGCAAGCAACAGTGTAAAGAACCTACCACAAAGCTCCAGGTTCTTAAGAGCTCATCAATATCAGCTTAACTGACATACTACAATTGTATGGCTTTCCCTTCACATATCAAAGATGTCAACAGAGAGTCAAGTCTAAAAGCACATACGGAAACTTCAAAGCTAGACAAACACTGTTCCTATTCAAGCTAGTGAAAGGCATGAAAATAGTCTACTGAATAAACTCTTGCCAATTTGGCCACGGTCAGTCACAACCAAAATTTTGGATTTTTTTTGTGCACGAGATGGTTTTACTGATTTTAGAGAGAGAGAGAGGGGAGAGACTGCCACATATCGAAGATGGAGTCACAAGCCGATGAGATGTGAAGCAGGACTAATCTGCCCACAGAGAAAACAATCACTGACAGCACAGGAACCAGCCGGAACTGAATTCTCCTCCTATAAAAGGCATCAGGCTGGCCACACAAAGCCATGCAATAATTAACAAGGCTTTAGACCTCTGCTTCGAGCCCGAACAGCAGTCTCGCACATCCAGATAGGCAAACAAGTAACTCAAACAACGTAAATTCGGCGTACCTCGTTTATGCAACTCCCTGAGCGGAATGCCGTCTCCTCCCCCCCCATCGTAGGGCAGATACGGATCAGAAGAGACATCCATGGACGTGACGAACCCGAGGCCCGTCTGCCGGCTCGGAAGGGCCGCGGCACTTCTTACACAAGGGCGCCCGGGGGGGACGCTGCCATATTTGACCAGGACC
>NW_008825428.1:7950671-7970315 GCF_000699105.1 Pygoscelis adeliae
GGGGGACGCTGCCGCCACGCGCGACAGCGCTCGCCGTTGCGGGTCGTCTCATCTACAGAGGACAACGAAGCCGCGTATTTAATTGCTGACGGGAAGAAGCAGAGAAGAGCCCGTCTGCAACTTACGGGAGAGGTACTCCCGACCGGGGGCGCAGGGTTTCAGCCTCTCTCCGCCGACACTGCCCCCGCCCCGTCCTACGGCTCAAGTGTCGAAGGGAATCGTCATGGTGACAGACGTACGAACGACGGAAGACGTTCACTTGCACGCGTGAAGCTGCCAAGACTGCCAGCCCTGCCAAGTGAACGCCGGGTTTACCGGCTCGGCTAAAAAAAAAGGCAAACCCGCATCTCTGTGCATGACACTGAAGACGAGGAAGGTACTCGAACTTCTTCCCTTCGCCTTTCTGCAGCCACACCGGCAGAGACTTTTACACAGCTACCATCACATTTTATTTGGAAGGGACATAAAAAGTCAAAATTCATTATTACCACTGGTGGGGGGGAAGCCTGTCTCCCAGCAATTTTATTTACTCTTTTCAAACATCAAAATGATTGCCACCGAGGAAGAGCAACGTAACCTGCTAAAAGCCAAGCGCTGTGCTCCAGGGGGTTAGCTTACCCCACTTTCACCTCCACTTCACAGTGTAGAACTTTCGAATCTACAGAAGTGAATGTCAGATTTGAACATACGTAATCAAAAGCATTAAATACGTAATTAAATTCTTGCTTTAACTAAAATGGTCTGGTGTCTCCAATTTTTTGGTGACGATTATTCTGGTATTACAACTGCATCATATCCGTATTCATATTAAAAAGCTCGGGGGGGGGGGGTAATGTAATAAACACAAGTCCATACTTCAGCTTGCATTACTCTACACATTGACAACATGCTCCGAGTCCCTTAAAAGTCACAGACTCAAAATAGGCAACGCCCACATGAATGCTAACCAAGGCGTTCATGCGATACATCATCCAGCAGTGACTGTTACAGCTTTGGCAAAACCCAGGCACTTCAAATAATCAGTACCTAAAGACAGGAAATCGTAAACTATCTACATAATTGCTTGCACTTGAAACAGACGTTATTATATATTGTAACCATATATTAATTTATGTTTACTGTATGATCTTGTACTGGTCCTATCTTGCCAGTACTATTTTACATGAGATTTCCAGTGTTAGTTCAGTTGTAATGAAATACTTATGTAAGATGTGCACAGTTTTTCCTTTTTCCCCTACAGCAGGTAATATAAAATTATTGTTCCCTGATCTATTATTCTCAGTCATTTTAAGTGTTCTGCTTCAGTAAAAATGTGTCATACATTAACTACACTATCACTTAAGTTGCAGAGATTCATTTTTGTCAAACTACACAAAAGGAAAAAAATGCTCTCAAGAGCTGAAAATGGATATGCAAGTCATTAGACTTACTGCCTCAGTATAATACTTTAATTTTTCTTGTACATCTGTGTGTGTGTATACACACAAACACACGATTTACGTAACTGAGTGAAATTACTGAGACTATTCATACTTAGTGAAGTTGAGAATACTGCATGCCTGCAGCACCAAGGCCCAGCTTCAGTTTCATTCACACAGGACACAAGGAAAGGAATTAATTTTATTATGTATGCCTTTTCACCTCTGTAAGTGTGACAGACAGACAACTATTTCAGTTTTCAAATGCATTAGTTTCTTAAATAATTTTCCAAGCATATTCTTAAGGAAGTTATTTCTTTTATAAGCCAATGCCAATGTTACAAGCTGTGTACTGCAAATGATGTTTTTGAGCACAGAGTAGGACAAAGAAATACTGGATTTACTTCACAGACCAGTCAATATATTAAATCTTAAAAATATGGCTCCAGTACAAATATTGAGAAAATGCTAGTATCTCTATAGATGGAAAAACAAGTGAGAATGAAGGAAGGGGGAGGGGGGGGAAGAGCATATAGCAAAATGTATTTTAAAACCTTAAAGACTATCTTATCTCCAGGACAAAGGGAACCCTTGAGCCACAGATACTCGGTTCTAAAATACTCGTGTCTTCTACTGAGTTAGAGAGACATCTCCATTTGCTGTCATCTACACAAGGAAATGCTTTCTGAAGAGTAGCCTCCTACAACCACCTTTTCAACAAGAGCAACTGAATCTTTAAGATCTTGAATATCCAAAAGTGGTGGGACTTTCAGAGCCATTATGCATTCTCACCATTTATTTTTGCCTGTGAAAAAACAAACCTAAGCACCTCTGAACTTTAAATTACCCACATTACTTTGATATAAGGAGAAGTACAACAGAAATCCCCGAGCATTCTCAACTTATCTCAACAGCACCTGGAAAGAGTCTGTAATCTTACTGTAAGGCTCTAAATAAAAAGTCATTCACAGCAGGAAGAAATACAACAACAATTTTTGTAACCTGAAGAAAGAATTATTACGGAATGAACTGTTAGTGCATTTATTATGTCAATTATAGAAGACAACGCTATAAATTCAACTCCATATTTGAAAGAATATGAAATAAAGGTTATAAAGGACTTGTATTAACACGGTCTGGAAGATCACCGCTAGTTTAAGAGTTTGATGTGGTTACCGAAGGCCTGACATGTCTTAGAACTGATAATAAAAATCCATCACAGCAAACAAATGGCTAACTTGTTGGCCTAAACTTGTTCACTGGACTAAGGATCATGCAAAATTTCTACGCAAGTCTAAAATTCAGTCCAAGCTGGAAAAGATAAAGGGTGTAACTAGTTGGAAGGCATACCTGATAAACTTTAGATATGAGGGAAAATAATGACAAGAAGTCTGCAGCGTAAAACAGATATAACTTCATATCTGCTACACAGAATTTCAAGAGTCTACCTAATATTAAATAGTAACAGCTCTTCCCAGGTCACTGGTTATAGACTGGCTGCCAAATACAGTCCTTTCTTTGTCTAGTCTTAAAAAGCAGAACAGTCATTGTCCCTTCTCAATTACCAGTAGCTTGTGTTCTCATTGTTCATAATGCTGCCACTGTGTGCGTTCCCTTTCCCATAATACAATGAAAAGTGGGTTTTTTTTAAGCAAGAGAGAGAGAAAGATACTATGCATGCTAACCTGACCTAGTTAAGCCAGTATTTTTTTTAATATCTAAACATCTACACAATTTCATCTTTCAAAATTACTCTTTTTCTACCTGGCTTGAAACAGTGTCCGACTTTAACTGGCTGATAATTTTATAGTCAGAGTATGACAGTTATTTCTGTTGTGAAGTTCAGCAAATTCCAAAATTGTAGTTAGTGAAATGCTGTCTCTAGTTAACTAGGTATTTTGGGTATTAGAGTACATAACATTATGAACACTTGTTGTCTAAACTTAGTTTTACAATAGCCTTATTTTCAATGACTAAGAACCCCTTAAAATGGCCAATTTAGTGCACAGAACAGCTCATATGTAAACAGCAGGTTTGTACAGCAGCTTGCTTTCCAGGAGATTTCATCACAGTAGTTATAGACTAAGGCCTCAATCCCAGAAATCCTCCATGCCCAAATAACATCACACATCTGAGTGCTCCCATTGTTCTCAGAAGGCACATACTGTTGTTAAGCATCACTTAGATGCATTTATCTTTGCAGAAAAGGGCTTTAAGTCCATTGTTCTAGAAATATCACTATGTATATGGGTGACACACCTTTAAAGCATACTGAGCATGAAGAAAGATACCTTAATCCTCCCTCCACACCTTATTTTTTCCCTTTTAAGGAGAGAGAAGAAAAACATTCAAGATAAAGTATCTGAAAATACAAGAACAAGTCCGAGATTAGACATATCGGATACACCCAGGGAAAGATGTTTTGAGGAGACAGAACAAGGCCAATGAAAAGAAGGGGAGTATCACAGAGGCATGACAGCCGAAATACCCAAAGTTGGAGGGAAGACGTTAATTCTGAAGCATTATTCCACTATTTCATGTTAAAAAGTAAGCTGGGTTTAAGGAAGACAGCCAAACATCTTGTTACATATAAACCAAACATATTTTCTCAATTCCTTCAATTACTTCGTTTATTTTAGTGACAGAATATGTAATATCACTGCACCAGGTAATGAAAATTAAAATCGTGTCTTCTATGAAATTCCAAATGTAAGACTGGGGATGCTGAATGGTTTCATCAAAGTAACAAGAGATGCCAAAAGCATGTCTGATAATTACAAATGTTAGTGTGACTAACGCAAAAGATTTTGGTGATTCTTAACTGTCATTTTCTTTCCTATTATTATTCAAAACTAAAGCTTCTCCTTCAGCAGAGCTAGAAGATAATGTTCTCTTGAAAAACACTATGTAATAGAGCACTCCTCAAAACAGCTACCATCTCCAACCATTCTGAAAAGAATTTAACTCATATGCACCCTCAGTTGAAGGTTGGGCATGGAAGCATCCATTTAAAACAGGGTGCCCAAAGAATACACAAAATGTCTCAAAACCTACTGTGTCTCATTCCTCTTCCTTCCATTCCTTTTCTTTCCAGCTTTATCTCCTGCCCTTTTCCCAGTTTATTCTTTCATTTACCCTTTTCTCAATCCATGTGGCCAAATTAAGCCCAGGTCTAATCCCTCTACCAGCCTGACTCCTCCTCATACTTAACTTGTCTCAGTTTACTGATCTTGCAGCCCCTTCAGTCTCACTCTGTTCATTCTACATAAAATCATACAACTTTCTCATCTGGGTCACACAGAGCCAGCAGTGGGAATGCTAAAGATGATAAAAGAAGCACCCACACCTTTCTCCCAGCTCCGGTACCCAGACATGGTCCAGGATGAAATAACTCAAAGATGCAATCACAGAAAAGGAAAAAAAAAAAAAAAGAAAAGAAAAAAAGAGAGAAAAAGTTCTTTTTTCACATAGCTTCAAACTAATATACAGTAAAAAAAAATTATTTTTAAAATCTTAAATTACAGAGTCCCAAACTTCATTCATCAGCGTTATATAGAACTCTGTGCTTGATCACAGCGGTGTTAGCAAAAGGCTCCCAGCTCTGTATCAAGCTATATACAGAAGACTCCACTAAGCTGCTTCCATTGCCACCTCATCAAAAGCCTCAATGAGGCACACAGACAATGCCAGGAAAAATTTTAGACCGAATATAATGTAAAAGCAGAAGAAAACAAATTTATAACATATGCTGTTGAGTAGTTCAAGGCAGATGGGGTTTAAACAAAACAGGAGTCAAAAAACCCCAGAGGAATGCGCTTAGCAGTAATACACAATAAGATTTTTTTCTATTTGCATTTTATTATACAGGAAAAAAAATAGCTTCTCAATCACAGTTTCTTTTTTCATAATCGTTTGTCTCCCACTTAATTTTGCTCACAATCATTTCATCCAGCAGAGAACACTTTATTCCAGGATCTAGCCTAATAAGCTGGCTTCTTTACTGGCCAACCACAGGTTCTTGAATTATACTTCTACAGTATTGTATAATTTCCAATGGTGCTTTTACTCACTGTGTAGACATGGAAGATGGTAACTGAAGTCAAACCCAACCAGCAAACAGAATGCAGCAGAACAGGTCATACAGCCGCAAGCATATTGTGTAATCAATTCTGAGACTGACTTCCCCCCAGGGTAGCTGAACCTTCACTGCGAACCAGTGAAATACGACTAAATGCTCGCCACTGCCATGCAAAACTTCAGGGCAGGAGAAGAAACAGACAGAAAAAAGGGGAAAGAATGAAATAATGATGCAACATTAACGCCCAAGACCAAAAATAAACTGGAAAAAACCCACAAGTGTTTGGTCCCTAAAGACTGCTTTGACATCTTGGCGCAAAACACTGAAGGCAAGACTAGTCTCTTCAGTTTTCTTTTCACTTCTTTCTGGGGCTGTCCATCACACCCTTCTTGATCTATAACCCAACGATGCTGGAAGAAAATCCTTGACATCAGACTACATATAGTTATCAGCTGTGAGAGGTGGGTTTTTTCCCTTTGTTTTCTTTTTTTTTTTTTTAATTGGTCAGTTCTACACTGACATTAAAAATATCTACTTTTACTGTACTAATCATGCAAGGAGGACTTGGAAACAAAAGCAGACTATTTTCTGCAAACAACTTGCTTTCTCTGATTCTCTAAGAGCCTCTTAACTACTTCCTATCTTTTTTCTGTTCTTTTTCTTTACAGGGTAGACTTTTACTAAGAAAGTCAGTCCTGCTGCATTTTCACCTTTGCATACATGTCCTTTCCTCACACTCCAATCTGCTAAAACTGTAGTTATAACTCATCAACAAGAAGATTTGGCATCCTTAGTAGGAAGGAATCCTGGCTTAGCAGCTTTTCTAAAGTTTACTTCTCCCTTTTCTAGGAGTAGCCAAAATTCTGCTACCGAGATCGTTCTGGTTTTCCTCTTTACCTAAATGCACATAAGGAAATAGGTTTTATCTGCCAGATTGCCCTTATTCTGCTTTCGGGTTATTTTTGGCCACTATTTTCAACTTACTGTTCAAAGTATGTGCAGGGGATAAAATTACAGCACCAACATGTATTCCTCCTTAGATATACTATATACATTAAGCTTACTTTATATCTTCAAGAATATTACATCTTCTCCATACATACATAAGCTGTGTGAACATAGTGCCAACAGCGATTTTGTATGTTGTTAATACGTAATACTATACTATGCCAGGCATATTTGAATTCCATGAAACTATGAGCTCAGTACTTGGTAGTGGTCAGAATAAGACTTGCTACTCTATTTTCATGACATGCTCATCTTCCAAATGCTGTGTGAAGTTCTGATCCCTCCCTTAAGTTACAGATACTAGAAAAGGTTCAGAAAGGGGCACTAAAAAGGATCCAAAGCATGGGATAGCTGCAAGGTCCCAATGAGCAAACCAGAAGTCCTTAACCTGGAAAAGAGGTAACTGTGGAGGGAAAGAAATAAGTAGCAATGGGAATCAAATTTTCACCATCTGTTCTAATAAAAGAGCTCTTGAGATAGTTATTGTATTAGAGGATCAAGACTACTACAAACGACAAGGGCAAGGACAAGAATAATTTTTTTTTTTTTTTTTAAATGAGCATACATTGTATACAAGTCTAACAAAACATAAGCTATAAACAGTTTGATACCTCACACTGGTGATTAATAAATACACCTGCTCACTGATTTGCTGTAATTGAATCACTGCTCTGATGCAGTTCTTTTTGGTGGGAAACTTGGGATTTTAATCCACGAGTCTTTCCACTTTCCTCTTGGAAGTGGGAGAGGGTCTACCACCTTTCACAAGGACAGCACTATGCTATCCATGTGTTAATCCTTGTTAGTTTCTACATGCATATGGCCAATGCATGATAGGCCTTATCAGAGTATGTGTATTTGGCAAGACAATCAAGTCATCCTAGTTTCAGGTCACCCTGTCCTAGTCTCATATCAAACCTTTTTGTATCAACAGTAGTTTCATTTCAGTAAGCTAATAATACCCGCTAAAACCCCTATGTATCAGCAGAAAGATTTTTCACAGCTGCAACTACCAAAAAAAAAAAAAAAAGAGCGCTTAAGCCTTTATGCTGTACAAGGGTGAGTGACAAGGAAGTCCATGTGTCAATCCACACTAATGCATAGGCCACTGTTTGCCTAGGCAAAACTCTGGCAGTTTTAGCTGTTCTCAGCAGTATTTACACCCGGATTTAGGTTCAAAATAAAGAAAAAAAGGTGGTTCTTCACATTAACAGCTTAGCCACATTTTGAGCTTGCCAAGGGATGGTGTGGGTGCTAAAGAATTGCTTCAAGAAAAAGTCAGTGGAAGGAAAATCCACTGATAAGGACTAAAACTCTAAAAACCACCACTTAGTTGAAAGAGGCCCTCGGCCATACAAAACTGCTGTACAAGTACTCAGATGAACTATCACTTACTCACCCTGTTCTTACTCTTCCTTAAGCACTGACTTTTGATCCCTGTCAGAGACAGGATGCTGAGCTAGGTGGATTTGTGGTTTGACCCAGCACAGCTGTTCTCGTGTTTCAGAGACATCATGATATCCTCTTCCAGAGTAACATTTCTGTTTAATCCAAGCAGATGAAAAGCTTTCACTTTAAAAGGTATTTATTAGCTGGTACACAAGAATATTCTCAAAGACAGAAAGCAAGAGTACAGCCTGACATCAATTTGGTTAAAATTGTATCTGCCTCCTTTGGCTGACTTGAGAGAACAAATCAAAGGTAAAATGAATAAATGAAATATTATTAAAGCTGTAGTGAAAATTGTTTATTTAGTACCTAAAGACTTCACGGTCATATTAGACTTAATTATTTTATTGTACGCTTCAGACTCTTCTTTCTACATACCTACATATATGCCATCACATTTCGTCTGCTGTCATTCCTTCATCTTACACTATTCATACAGCATGCCTGGGAGAAGGACATACTTACGATAACACTACACCAGGCTGTCAAGTCAGTAATAACTGCCTCAGCGGCATCTGTTAACAAAGCCAGTGTGCTTTAAGCACTTCAGCAGAGCTGCAGAAGGAAACCAACAAGATGATATATCAGAAAGATGGAAAGAATGAATTACTAGTATTACGATTCATCTTCTTCCAGAGTATCAGGCTGGAAATGCATATGCTTGTGTGTCTTGGAAGATGAAACCTAATTTTGTAAATACAACTTTGGCAGGAAAGACTGGTGAGACCATTCAAGGACTGTTGGTAGGGTTAAGTTCTAAAACCAACACAAGTCTAATATCCTATAAACAAGTCTTCAAAGAACTGACAATAGCATTTGTGAGAAATTGAAATGGTCAATATTTGTTTCTAAACATTTAAGAGAACAAGGAACTAATTGGTTACTAAAACTCTACATACACACTGCCATAATTTCCGTCCCTCAGAAAGTCTAATGCCACACCAATCCAATTACAATCTGAAGGCCCAGACTAACACTGTAACACCATTACAGGCTGTTCAACTAAAACAGTATCAAGTGAATTTTCATTTTGGACAATAATCATGTTTAAAAAAAATATAGATCAGAGTTCAGGAAAATGACTATCATGATGAAAAGGTAAGATGAAAAAGATATTTCAAACACCTGCAACTCACTCATTCAATAATAACATCCAATAACTAAGACAAAACATTTGTCCCCCTTAACCTAAAAATCTTCCAGTCAATTTTTTTGTTTTCTGCCAGGAATTTTGAAATCCTTGAGGGAAGAGCTTTGTTAATTAGCCCAGTTATCCATGTAAACATAATGTATAGCAACTTGTGTTCTAGATAGACAGACAAAATTAACTTCATGCATTATTAATGTAAAAAAAAGTAAAAGAAAACATGGTTCTGTATTGTCAGATATCCTGTGTTCAGCTGCATTGGTAGTATGGAGCACAGGCAATATATCTGCAGCTCTAACTACTATCCAAGAGAAAAAAAAGTAAATGATAACCAGTTACTGACAATTTAACTATTCAAAAGAAACTAGCTGTGCCTCATGCTTGCCCTTGCAATCAGAGCAAGTCATGTTATCTCATGCTTCAATTTGTACGGCATCATTTGAGAGCAAATGTGTTACTTACTGTCCTGGTTTCGGCTGGGATAGAGTTAATTTTCTTCCTAGTAGCTGGTACAGTGCTGTGTTTTGGATTTAAGATGAGAACAATGTTGATAACGCACCCATGTTTTAGTTGTTGCTAAGCAGTGCTTACACTAGTCAAGGACTTTTCAGTTTTCCATGCTCTACCGACTGAGAAGGCTGGAGGTGCACGAGAAGCTGGGAGGGGGCACAGCCAGGACAGCTGACCCAAACTGGCCAAAGGGACATTCCATACCGTGTGATGTCATGCTCAGTACATAAACTGGGAGGAGTTGGCTGGGGGGCAGTGACTGCTGCTCTGGCACAGGCTGGGCATCAGTCGGTGGGTGGTGAGCAATTGCATTGTGCATCACTTATTTTGTGTATTCTACTATTATTATTTTCCCTTCCTTTTCTGTCCTATTAAACTGTCTTTATCTCAACCCACTAATTTTACTTTTTTTTCCACCCGATTCTCTCCCCCATCCCACTGGGAGGGGGGAGTGAGCGAACGGCTGTGTGGGATTCAGCTGCCTGCCAGGTTAAACCACAACACTTAAGAACAATAATGAGCCCTTTAATGCAAATATTGCTAACTTGGAAGACAGGTTGTATGTAAGTTAGGAAGGAGATATGTCAAACTGTCATAATGACTGTTCAGTCAAGTCAGTTTTATACCACATGCAAGGAAAACGCAAACAATGCCAATGGTGCAAAATTACTCTAAAGACCCTCCTTCATACCAGCTGTAGACAACAGGAAGAATCTGTTAATGCAATTTCCACACATAAAGAATGTAACAGGAACTTAACTTATTTCCTGCATAAAGAACTTATTTTATTCTTTTCTTTGTATTCTTTCTTTTCTTTATAAACAGCGATAGCTAAATAGAAACAAGCATACATATGAAAGGACATTCATGTGTTGTTGGAAAAGATAACTATGTCTAGTTCTTGCTTGAACAATTAACCTCCGACGTGGTACAAATTTCTGGATGATACAGAACCACCGGCACTTGCTGAAAATCACATTCTGTTCCTCAAATAATGCCATAATATTAGTTCACTATATCGTATTTTTAGTATCAGTATTTAGGATGCTGAAAAAGGATTGTTTTGGTCTCTCACTTTAGGCGAAGGACTCCAGCTCATGGGTAGGGACAGTTTAGGAGAGCCGCTGTGTTTTACTACACCATGACCTGTTGGCATGTTCTTTTTTTTAGTGGCACTGCTATCACTGCAAGGAGATAGTGGCGGCTGTAGCAGCAGCTTTTGAATTACCAGTTTACAGGTTGTCATATTAAGGTTAACTATTGCCAATTTTATGTTAACACCATATGCCAGACTGTAAACTGTCTCTACACTGAAGTCACAATATAAGCAACTAAGTTCCTTCAACTGAAGCAGGAATCACTATAGCTATTGAAAAGAACGCCAAGCTCATTCAGGACTTAGACTCCCACAGACAGATCAAAGTACCTTGAGATGTAAACACCAGTGAGATCATTTGTTTGCAAACCATCTTTACTACAAATAAGGTTTAATCATCTGATTTCAGTCACTGCCTTGAAAAATTTGCAGTCTGACAACATTACAAAAATCCACCTCCTGCTGAGCTTGCCCTACACTTAAATAAAAAAAATAGCGAGAACTGATGCAGTCCTCTCTTACATCGTATAAACAGCCCTCAATTCTGAGTAAAATTAGAGACCTCTCAGTTTCACCATGCTAGTTGGCTAACCCTGAGTCATAAAAAGAAAAAGTTTGAACTTTTGAAGAGACTTGTTACACCCTTCAAGGCCAGCCAGTAGCCAAGAATTGTCTCTCTCTCAAACTTGAGACAGGCAAGTCAAGCCAATGCTGAGAGGAAAAGAATGGATTAGACATTTCATCTTCTCATTCATATTCCCCAGTTAAAATATTAACGTGATAATATATTTCAGTTCTGGAGATTTCACTTCTGTTTAGAAAGAATTCTTTTTTCCTCCCTGTTAAAATGATGGAAAACAATAAACTATCCTAGTGTGACAATTGTTAAAAAACTAAATAGTATAGATCTCCTATAAAATTTAAACCAGTAAGTATTAGCTTATATGACTTAGCTATTAAAGAACTGATAGCTTCTCAATGGTAAGTATAACGTGTTTAAATTGACCTAGCAAGAAGCAAGGCAAACAGTCTAAAAATAAAACATAGATAAGTCATGATGAAAATCATATCCACAGATTGCATACATGAAAGTACATTGCACATACAAGTATTGGTAAGACATCCTCCCTACAAAGAGGCAAATACTTCTGTTATCAGTATAACATCACCATACTTCTCATTAGACAGCAGTTCAGCAAGGAAAAACACTAAATTCGGTACTACAGAGAGATTAGTTTTGATAAGCAACAAAAGCAAGTTTTGACCAAAGCTGACAGGCAGTATCCCTTCTAGGCAGGGGTTGGTGCAAGGCATCCAAGCCTCCACATGCATAGCAGTGTAATTATTTAGCATGTTAAAACACACTATGCTCAAAGAATTTACAATTTCATGATACCTACACTTGTTCTCCACAATGCTGCCAGTAAAAGCCTGAAATTTATGCAAAGAAACAGCTACTGGAGAATGTAACAGACATATGATATACTATATAAAGTTATAATTACTATACATGTATGTTTATGTATGTATTTAGTATATAATATTACATATTCACAATTTCTGTATTCTTCTCAGATGACACAGTGCAGGATAGGTAACATACACACTTTCAGATGGTGTTAAGAGAAACAAGATTGTTGTACAGCATTTTTTTTTAACATAACAGTAAATCCCCCATATGGAAATGCACAAAGCCATTCAAATTGCAAATCAGAGATGACACTAAAAAGGCAAATCTCTATCAACTAAATATTAAAGATACCCAAAAGTCTAGGTGACAAGACTTTCTGAAGACGGGTTCCAGTTAACATCCACTTGTTTAGTTCCATATAACATAAAAGATTTTCCCACACGGGACAAGTAGTATATATCATTAGTATTCTTTCCCAATATCATCCAATTTCCACATGCTTTCAACAGAAGGCATATTCACCATTGAATAACAGCCTCAATGGCTTTGTAAGCCTCAGTTAAGCACTTAAGTATGAGTGCTAATGTGAATGGCAGTACCGTGCAGGCTTTATAGAACTGCTGTCCTGACAGCCAAGGGACTTACCAAGCCTACTGAAATGAGCAGACTTCCTCCCTTAACTTAATGCCCTCTGAATGAGGGGGAAAGACTACAATTACTTGAGAAATTCCATATCGTTAGCTTTTTATCTGCATAATATATGTGCAGTTTATGGTTCAATTTTCATTGAAAAAATGAAAAAAGATAATTTATTAATCCTTCATTTTCTCCTCATTGCATGGTCTTAATTTTTTAAAATTTTAATTCTATATTTTATTATATAAACTGTAAAATTGTGACGAACACTCTATTGTCCGCGACAACTTACGCAGACTGTTCATGTCTGTGCTCATCTGTACTCCAAGCTTACATTCTACAGCTATGCAGCTTTCAATTTAGCTACATTATTTCCACAATCATTTTAAGTACAGATACGTTATTGCCATTTTGATCACGTTGCTAAGAAACAGGCTCATAAATTCTTCCAGCCCTACAGACTTAAAACACAAACTATATGTTTAAATAGGGCTCCTGATTTTGGCAGGATTCACCAGCTAAAGCACAGAGCTAGACCTAATGCCTCTGCATTCACATCATGCTCTGGAGGGCCTGCAGTGTTGAAAAGCATGGGATCTTCCAGTTACCGGGATGGTCCTGCCCTTCCTCAGGAGGTGGGACAGATTCTGTATGGTGAATTCATCTGTACTTACACTCAACAGAACAAAAATACATTAAGAGACGATTAAAGGATAGGGTATTTAAATAATAATAATTAAAACAAACAGTTGATACTAAGTGAGTAACAGAGGGGCACATGCAGTCCAGCAAGAAAGTGCTTGTTTGGTCTTGTCAATGAGATTTGCTGAATTAAAAACACACAAGAGAAACCACCTTACACATTTGGAGACCTAAGGAATGAGAAACACAGATGTTCACCTCCTGCATGTAAGTTTATTTAAAACTTTTTTGGAAGTATGTTATTATCACCTTGAAAAGAAGATTTACACCAGATTCTGATCTATTGCTAAGGTATTTACTATGATTTACTGTACAAGAAAATGTTTTCCATGGAGACACATAAATCACCATTCACTTAAATAAAATAATAGTGCTTATTACTATTGCTGCCTCTTACCAAGAGACCAGAATTGTGGCAAGCAGATACACCATTAGCAAAAAATTCAACTCCCGGCAAGAAAATACACTAATATTTATGTTGCAATGCACTTTCTAATACTTCAGCATTACAATGAGATAGGGGCTGCTGGCATGTGCAGCAATCAGCATTGCTTTTGACAGTGCAAACAAAACCACCACCTCATCTGTTTGGACCCAATTTACGGATCTAATTTCACAACAAGCAAGGGGCAGAACACTGGCTCTGAAACTATTTATTTTACTGCAAATTTATTTCTCCTTAAAGCTTGAAGTGATGGAGAGGATTTATATAAACAATAACCAGAGTAGCTTCAGACTTTCAGTACAGGTTGCAAATATTATGTTAGATAAGCAAGGCACTCACTTTATTAAAAGTGCCAGATATTCAGAACAAAATATCACACATGGAAGCCAACTGTTTGCTTAATAATTTCCTAACTATCAAGTGCTTGACTTCATCATGCTGGTGTTCTCTAAGTAACTTGGCAGAAGGAATTTTTATGTAGATTGAAGGTGTTCTGGCTCGATACCTGTATTGGTATACAAGTTAAATAACTGCATATTCAAGACATATCTAATTAGACAGAAGGAATACAGATGAGAAGGATGCTTATAATGATACGACACAACTATCTAGTACAATGCCAACATCCAATTGCTAAGTGTGGCAAAGGGAAAACGCATGAAGAAAGAGCCTCTGAAGGGATGAAAGACAACTGAATGTTAATGGGGGAGGAAAGGATGATAAAACAAAAGGCTGAGTTTGATTTTAAACAAAATAAGAGGAAGTGACAAGAGTATACATTTAACCAAGTTTACTATCTTACACACAAATTGTTTTCTTTCCCTCCTGTTCCCCTCTTTGACCATTGCTAAGAGAATGTTAATGCTTTCACTCCGTTAACTGCTTTGTTAATTAAAAAGAAAAAAAAAAAAAGAGGAAGAGCTTCCCAGTTCTTTCTTCTTTGTATTACTTCAGTACTTTTATTAGTGCTCATAGTAACAAGTTTTCTTTGCAACTTTTCACCTAGTCAAAAGTTCAGCTCATATGGTGTTTCCTGTTGCTTCTAACACCTCTACTTAGAAGGTTTTTGCTTCTCTTTTACAGATCTGAAGCTAAATCAAGCAGAAACAGATTTCTCCCTATAAGTAACAATTAAAAGAGACTGCTAATTTCTGCCCCAAAGAAATATTGAAAACTTCCAAAAGCCTGCGGCAGCTAAGAAAGACCAGGTAGCTGCAGAATAGCCATCCTTCCACTACTTGACAGCAAGTTTGTCATTTGCCAGAAGTAAGTTAATATCTACCCTGTATCAGAAGTCATCCCATACAATGTAACTGTTAGGCAAGCACACAGAAAAACGTTCAGCCACTTTCAGGTTTAAAGCATCCCTCTGAAGGACAGATTAGCTAAAGAGAAACATTAATTAGTTATGAAAAAGGGTTGGTTCTGTTTATGAAAAAGGTTGGTTCTGCTTATTAAAAAAAAAAACAAAAAAAAACAATCAAAACCCACAAAACCACAGAAATACAACCCAGAGAAATTTTTAAGCTGAAAGTAACGTTAACTTACCAATCGACGCATCACCATCCAAGAGATTATCATCTTCAGAGGTCTGAAAGTCCATAATTACACCTGCTCCATCTAAAAGCTCCTCATCGCTGCTTGCACTAGTTATACTGTTGTAACTGTTTCGATAATAGCCTCTATGAAACAGCTGCTCAGACTCCATTTAGCTGCTTTATAACCTATATAAAGAAAATGCGTTATTTTCTATTTGAATATGCACAAAAGACTGAGAAGTTTATATCAAATAAAACAAGTATATTTCATGCTTTGGGGAAAAAATATTAAGATCACAGTACTGTAACTTACAAAAACCATAGCAGTAATACAGAACATTTTATATATAGAACATTTTACACAAGTCTTTAGTGATTTTTAACTGGATGATGCTTCCTCATCCCCTTCCTTGGCCTCTCCTTAGTCCAACATTATCATCATGAAAGTATTTCTCTTTCAGTACAGGTGGTTGGAATGTGCACGCCCCACGCACATGAATGTGCATTGCACCATGGAGCTGGTGCAAAATCCACCCAATGTTAAAGTTAAAAAATGAGTTTCTTTAGCCGTGGTATCTTTGTACTATGCCTGCTTGGAGCGAAACAGATGGCAGGCTAAAGTTGTAGTCCCCTGAACACAACTGTTCACATTCTTTTGCACAGAAGAACAAAAATATAAAAGTGGAAACCAGTTCAAATCTTTGTGTCCACATAAAGCTTTCAAAAGCCTTACCTATATGCCTTTTGTTTGGTTGTTGTTTTATTTTTCAGCACAATGAGGTATCAGCAACACATGCTTTTGCACATTTGGTATTACACTAATACATTAGTTTTCACAGGCTGAGGCCAAATCCTCCTTTGCCTTGTAGAGTTAAATCCACAGAAATAACTTTGTGATTGGGGTGGGAGGGAGGACAAGATGTGATCACACCTTGATTCCATGCTCTTCTTTATCCAAAGGAAGTCTTGTGTTTGTCATTTCTCAAAGAAAACATTAACATACAACAGCCCAGTATACATTCTTTCAGTAATAAGAAACCTCATTCCCTCCAAGCAAAGGAGATGCCCCCCCAATCCACCTCCAAATCTTTTCCTTACACCCTTTTTCCTCTGCTTATCTGCAAATTCTGTAACTATTCACTGTAACTGCTACAAAGCTATATGCGCTGTAACATCCAGCCAGCTGGCAGCAATAAAAACAGGTAACAGGACTTCCAATTCAGATCCCTCTCCTCTACCCAGCCGTTGAGCCTTGTGAAGTATAGCCAAACTGGCTGGCCAATATGAAGAGTTACTAGCAGAGGTCAGACAGACAGCTTTCCTGTATTGGCAAACAGCTCAGCCTTCTAAGTTACCTAGAAGAAGGGATGAAAAACAAAGCAACAAAGTTTGCTGGGTAGCTGCAGATGGAACTCTCAGCACTGCGCGGCTGGGTGATAACATGAGATGAAGTTCTGTACAGATAGATATGAATCACATCACGTGGTGAGGGGGCAGCAGAACCAATCCCAACTTGCCTTATAAAGCAACGGGCTCTGACCCGACTACTACCATTCACAAATGTAATAATAAAGTTACAAGAAAGAGCTCAGCATGCACTAACAGTCCCCAGAGTAATCTGATACGAGAATTATCAGTCAAGAGAGAGAGAACATCATTTAACTACTGTATAAATCCACAGCTTGTCCACACCTTAAATATTTTACATAGTGCCAAAAGTCCAAAAGGATTATAGAAGAGCTGAAACAGGTTACAGGAGAGCACAATGACGATGGAGTACAAAATAGCTTTCCTTTTACAGGGCAACAAAATGGATGAGGACTCTTCAGTCTGGAAAAGATGTAATGTAGAAGACGACACAACAGATGTCAGCAGAATCACAAGCAGCATGAAGAAAGTGAAGAGCATCTGTTGTTCTTCAGTAGTCCCTACGTGTCATAATGAAAGAGGTGAGGTGACAAGCAGAGAAAAAACGGCTGGTTCTTCACAGAGCATGTAGGGAAGCGGTGGAATTCTTTACCACTTTGCAGAAGTATGCAATGGTTCATAAAGCAGCCTGACATTCACAGAAGGAAAAACAAAAACCTATCAAAAGCTATTAAAGACAACATCCTCTGGTGGAAATGCTGGAGGCTAGGAGAGCATTCTGAAGACGTGCATATGCTTATTCTGTTCTTACACTCTTCCCTAGAGATCTGCTATTGGGCAAGACAGATCCCTTTGGCTTTACTCATTCTCATTTCCTTAAAAAAAATATTTAGAATATTTACAATTTAAAACATACTCTCTCTTCAAATAAATTTCTTCCATTCATCTTTATGTGAAAATTCTTCTTGATCTTCTACCATTTTACAGCCACTGAGAAAAGCTTCTTAATGGACAGCCAAAAAATTTTTTACACTGCCATATTACGAAGCATATCGTATTTGAAAATACAGTTCCCTTTTATCTGGAAACAATGGAAGCATCTCCATTTTTTCCCCAAATAGATCAGATCACAATTTATAATTTATTCAGAAGCTTTTTTACAGATGAAACTGTTTAACAGATACCAACTTTTCACACAGGGTAATTTTTGGCATTCCCTATAAAACAGTACCTACAAAGAACATGCCCCCAAAAAAGTGAGATCACAGTCTAACTATTTCATTATTATGCTCACAGAAAGTCCTGTTAATATCACTCTGCCAGTACCAGTTTAGTACTATCATACATGGAAGCCACACAGCACAGCTGAAGTGAGACATTGGGACTTCCTAAGTGCTACCACTCACTGCATCGTTCGTCACCTTCCTCCACCTGCTCTATGCACCAAAAATTATATTCTAGACTCTCATCTGCCAACTGGCCTCCTGCTTGAGTGAAATCTTTGTTACTTTTACATTCACCTGATCTTTCCTACATTCTGATGAGGTTTGCAAGGAGACAGAAAACTCTCCTGCCTTGTCCATAAAAGTAGCGCTAGAAGATGAAAAGCACAAGACACAAACACCTCCCTGTAGCACACTGTAAGTTTCAGTCTATTGTGTTCTCTTCCTGTTGTATATCTGACTTTTGTTAATAGTTAATTTTTTTCACTTATGTAGTAATGTGTATTAGAAAGGAGAAAACAATTAACAAGCAAGAGAAAGACTACCGTTCAGTTAGCAATCACAGAGTTGTTTGTAAATGTATCAAAACAAAAAAGGTATTACTAATTCTGCGTAAAGCCCAGGCCTCTAAATTCAAAATTCAAACTGCTCCAAGAACTCTTGAAGATCCTCACTGTTAGTGTGCAAAAGTGAGAGTATCTCTCTTGTAAACCACAGGCAGAAACACAACTAGCAAAAGCAACTACTTGAGCTCAGAGGGAATTGATTCTATAATGTTAACAGACGCAAGTTAAGGAGGCATGAGTAGTGAATTCTGTTACTAACACTTTGTTGTTATGTTTGATGCATACTGAGGGCATGGCTAAAGCCTGCTTAGTCTTTTAATTATTGTACCAAGTTTGGAAGCCACATACACACTTTTCATCTAATGAAGACATTTTCCTGTAATAGTCTCAACAGAAATATTTATTACAGTAGAAAGGTGGAACATTGTAAATGTCTCTTAAAAAAAAAGAGGTAATTTTCTTTATATTAAATTCTACAGCTTCAGTTAATCTTACTACAAACCTGCTGTTCAGAATAAGAGAAATAACTCTCCCTTTGGATGTCGTCTTAATCACTTTAGAGGAATGTCAGAACAGTGGATTACAGATATTAAATCTTCCAATAACAGAAAATGCTTTCAGCCTGGTCTACAATGGAAGAGAAAGTTTCATCAATTAGTCTGCAACTGACAAACAAAACCAAGAGACTCTCCAGAGCCAGACCAAGCATACTGCAAAGAATCCCTGCATCATCTCTGCACAAACATGATTCCACATGCCAACTCCTCTGGCACATACATGCCTACAGTTACACGATAGGCATGATATTGCAGGCCTTCTCTTCTTGTTTTGAAACACTATCTGCCTCCTGCTGCAGAAGTATTGCTTTTGACAGGCCTCTCCAACAGTCAAGCAAAAGCGGTAACACCAAAAATCATTAATTTTGAGGACCCTAACCAAGATTCTTAAGAACTGTACATTAATTCTCCGCGTTCCCAGAGAGTCAACTACCCCAGCTGCTTCATATCTGACATTGTTACAGATACTGCCTCACAGCAGCATGCAGCAAT
>NW_008825428.1:7970343-7980341 GCF_000699105.1 Pygoscelis adeliae
TAAGACCATGAGAATGTTAACTGTTCAATAAGCTTTCACATAGGACTAAAATTTTACTCCTTCAGAGCATGTGAGTCACTAATTTGTCCACCGCTACCTGCAATTAATGGGGGGAGGACAGCTTAGGTCAACATACAACAAATTTCCTTGTGTACCTTTAAGAAAAGGGTTTGTTTAACAAACTAGGATACAAAGTTAGGGATGCACTATCTTGAGCTGTGTTAAACATTCAAGACAACTTAAAAGTGTATGCTCATGTGACCTTAAAATACTGTTAGCAGGCAAGAGATCTGACTTGCCTGAGTGAAGGAAACTGAATGATGTGGACACAGAGAGTAGACTCCTCCTCGGAAACAGATTGCTGGAACAACAATAATAAAGAAAAGGAAGAGCCAGCAAAATGTTTTTTCTATGGCTACAACAGCCAGAAGAGAACCAGTATCGTGCCTAACCCAGTCTGGTGCAGATTTCCAGTATCCACAAAGGACAGAGTGCATTCATACAAGAAAGCCCGCACAAATGCTTATGGCGTTGTGAACAGAGAACTAACCAGCCAACTTGCCACTTTATAACGTCAGATTCATTCCTCAGATTCCCTGCCCTATCCAAATGGGCACTAAAAGGCAAGTGGGGAGAGATGGAAGTTACTCAAGAGAAACTGCAAATGGGGAAAAAAGGTACTGGCTGAATGCTAGCCAAACCCAATATCCTGAAAAAGCAAACAAAAAAATCCTAGACCAGATTCCCAATAACTACCAGTTACAGCAAATATTTAAGTAATAAACCTTTTTTTTCAACCTAGACTACTGTAAAAATCCAAGAGACGTTACAAAGGATTAATGAGAACATTAAAGATATTACATTTAACTTATTTCTATGAAGCATCTTAGTTTTGATCCAGAGTCCAGTCCAGATACCTCAGAAAGCAGACCCAAAAATGCTTCAGATTATCTTTGAAAAAAAACAAAAATAGTGAAGTAATGCACTGTAAGAATAAAAGAAGAAAATCTAAGCAATATTCAGGGAGCTCTTAGAACAGGGAAGGAATTTGACTCAACTCACATACCCAAGTCTTCTATGAGAAGACTGTAAAGCAAAAAAGGTGCAACTAACCCGTCATGCTGCTATTACTAAGGTATTTCCAGAATGTCCGGACCCATCAAAATTCTTCTACAAAGCAGGTTAACACAGAAGCCTCTGACACTAAAAAAATTAAACAACAACAACAAAAAAAAACAAAAAACCACCAACAAAAACCCCAAACAAAACCAAAGAACAGGCAGCTAAAGCAGGATGGCTTACTTGTTAAGACTAAGGAGAGGGAAGAAAGTGATAAGCATACAGGTTTATTGAAATGTGAAAGATCTAATTAAATACAGTGCAGGCAGAAACTGCATTGGTAAAGGACAACAGCACAGAAACAACTACATTAATAGTAGAAAAAGCTCATAAGGCTATTGCAGTTTTCTGCACAGTCTAGTACCTCAGGCACTTTCCTGCTCTCAAACATCAGACATCCTGCTTATCTTTCAAGTTTTACAAATAAAAGGTCAAGCAGAGAAGCGAGTCAGCTGAGGGAACCACTTCCAGTGTAGAAAAGTGTCTCTGGAAAAGACAGAGTAGGACAGTAAGAAGTCTGATTTACAGGACATTTGCTGTCAGGCAATCTGACTAATCTGTAAATCTCTGCTGTGCACCATAAAAACACATAAGAACGCTTTTCTGTATCTCAATGGGGTGGCAGGAAACAAAGGCATCTTAAGTTTGTTACTTCCCTGGGAGACGGGTGGAGTGAAAATTTAAAAGTACTCTTCCAGATTCCAGATTACAAATCTGCTTTAAATAGTTGAAAGTAAAGAAAAAAAAAAAAAGACAAAAAATAAACCAACAAAACCCCACAATGACTGATCTTGTTAACAGAAGAGCTCTTTCCCAAACTGAGAAGAATCTTGATAAACCCCCAAAAAATCAGTGTAATATTTAATTTTTCTGTTCAGTACTAACAACTAAGAGCTAAAAGGCAGTCATCTGTCCCCTAACTCACACATACCTTCCTGCAAACCCTACCCAAGGACAACACCTAGTGAGAAATGCCATGCAGACATAAAACAAATGCAGATTAAAATTAGGGATACAACATTTACACATAAGAATGTGTTCTACAGTAAAGGAAATGCAGTGATAGCAATAGAAGAGTCATTTGCTGAAAAATTTTGAAAAAAAATTACAGGATTTTAAAGGTTTTAGCCCTTCAAAAGTGATTATTTGTTATAAAATAGTCAGAAATTCTATATAAATCATCTTATTATCAAAAAGTATCCAAATACTATACACTTTAAGAACAGGTAAATAATATGACAGAAACATTCCCCACACCCACACAAATTAAAATTTTAACTTATATCCCATATATGGGGATGTATGTCAGAACAACTGCCCAAAAGATGGAAGCAGTCAAGAACAGCTTTGAACGCTTAATTCCAAACCTCCCATATTATGTTAATTTTAAATAGTGCAGTGTCACCTTTTTTATTTTTTAAAGAAGCCTGCCCCTCAGAAAGAAATTTTGAGCTCAGAAATGGTAAGACTTTTACAGCAGTTTTAAAACAAAGTCCATGTTGTGGCCACTCTTTCATCCTTAGTCTCACCAGTGTCAAAATTACATTTCCATTTTCATCACAGACCCAGCATATCTAGCCTCCATTTATTTATTTTGCCTGTCACATGAAGATAGTTAAGCAAGATGAGAACATCACTCATCTTCCAAACTTCAGGTTTGGAAAAGGGGTTAATGAATCGTGAGGAATTTCTCACTAATTTTTAGATCACTAGCAGACTATCTCTTTATGAAAAGGCTCAAAAAAAAAATCTTACCCTTCAAATCAAATACAGAAGGGAAGATGAGCGAAATAGCAGCTCTCCTGAACTTTCTCAAGTCAGCTTAGACCACAAAAATTCTTAAGGATCCTCAAGAACCCAAACTGCTAAAAATTAGGGAATGCATATGCTAACCATACAAAAATAAATACACAGAAGATCATTCTCTGTAGCATTCAAAAAAAACCATCTGAAACTAACTTAACTGATCTCAGGAACAGGACTGCTCCTATTGCAGTCATTTAGTGAGAAAGGATCTTGGTCAATTTTTAGGTCGTATTTAGAAAAATAAAGTCACAAAGGAGCACTGCCAGTTAACTGAAGCTATTCGAGTAAAAAAAAAAAAAAAAAAAATCTGTTTGAGTTTGTGTAGTACGTTCTCTTGGAATAGAAGATAAAAAGCCAGTTTCCAAAAATATACATGGGTAAAGCTTAGTCTAGTTCCATTCACAGCTACTTCCAAAATAAAAATCAACGTTCATGGAGGAAAGAGACACATACTCAAATATTCTTTAAACAAGAAAGAAAGCAAGGACAAGAACAGAAACACATAGATGAAACTACATGAGAAGATAATACTTGTAAAGCACAAAGACAATCTTAGCTTTAAAACTGTAACAAGAAAATAGTATTCATGTCTACTTTCAAAAATCTACTGAATCTTACCACTCTTAGTTATAAAGCTTAATATCACAACAGCCTGAAAAGTTTTTTCACTTTTATGATACATACCAATGCAGAATATCACCACTATATCTGATCTTCACAAAAGCAGAATCAATACTACTCATTTTCATAGCACTTTTTATCTTCTCAGCTTTAAAAAAAAAAAAAAAAACAAAAAAAACCTAAAAACTGCCAGCCTAATTACAGGATGAATACTGAACTCATGCTTCTAGTCATAGGATTCCAAACATTAAGGGCATTGACTTTAGTCTGTATAAAGTACTCAAAACTACTTCATCTCCACTCTAAAATGTCTTAACCACTAAGGCTACAGCTACCCATAGTTGTGACAGCTGAAGACTTATACCACCTGGCACAAAGATACTACCCTACTTGATGGAAGGGATTGCTTCTTTCACATTCACCAAGTTACTAATGTGAATACTTTTAAATTGCTTTCAACCAAAACTGGCTGGATTAGCTGAAAACTCAGATTTAAACTTACTAAACTAACCTCATTTATTGATACATCAGAAAAAACTCTGCTATCAGAGTTCAAGAGTAGTCTCCCATGCAGGCACAGTAATAAGCAGCTACATGAGTGGTAAGGTCTTTAAGGGGTTTTTAGTTAACAATTTAAAAAGAAAAAAATGCTAAGAACATAATCCCTTAGCATGAACCTGAACTAAATATAAAAGCAAACACAACTCAAAAGCTTAAACTTCACAGGCAAGTACTGATCCTTAGCCAAGTCATGGTAAACAACTTGTGTCCATGGCTACACCACTTCAGAGCAAGCCTAAAATACATGTAAGAGATAGTATTAGTTTCTAAACTAATGGGTCAGTACGTATAGCTGCAAATATTCTGCCCAGGAAAGAAAAGATGCAGAGTCCCCTTAGCAAAAAAATCTCTGGTGTTCCTTCTGTGATTATATTCAGATGAGAGTAACACTGAAATTCGTTAAGACAATTGAAAGGTAAAACACATACTCCTCTTTTGAAGGGCAGGAACTATGACTGTAGGTTCCATTGTAGACAATATAACTTTTGTCTGTTGAGTCTTTGGCCATGGTGTTCATTTTCTGTTTGATGAAAAGACACAGCAACAGTGTGCAACCTTCTCTTTACAGTTTTTAAAGGATATTGCTCCTCTTTAACGTGGACTTGTGTTGCAGTCATCTGAGGGTTACACAAACAATGGAGCAGAGCTTTTGCACACCACCAGAATGACCAGAACTCTTGTTATTCATACTACTTCTTTTTATCTTTTCAGAGAAATGCACTGAACAGTCCTTAGCTATGTGCACAGGTTCGTAAGTTCAGGGTCACACCTGAGTTAGGTATCTTTCCGATAGTTTCATTCAAGTTCAGTACATTTGTATCTGAATGATCTGAAAGTACTCAAGGAATGAAAAAGAAACTTTAATATAAAGGAAATGAGAGAGCATCACGGAAAAGAGGCTCTGCAATCCAAGACAAAGAGCATATGAGAGCACAGACTCCAGCAGAAAGAGAAGCACATGAAAAGTATTCGTTCTTGACAGGCAAAATTATAATTCAGGATTGCCAAACTGGAATCTGAAAAAGCACCACAATCCCCAGTTTAACTCTAAGCATCTTCTCGATAACAGCAGCTACCACAGATTTTTAAGGTTCTTGTACCGAATTCCAATTTCTTTATAAACACACTAAAGCCCCTGAGATCAAGAAAAAAATCCTATAGAGCTCTCCAAAATACAGCACAGGCATACCACCACTGGTTATGAAATCTTGTGGGGACCCCTGGTGGTTCCTGCTTACTTACTCTCCCTACTACTGATTTTCAAACTCCAAAGAAGTGAAGAAAATACCAGCTAATGAGGAACCCATTTGCTGTACCCTGGTTAGAGAAATGACAAGTCTTTGGTAACCAAAAAATAAAAAAGGCTGGGGGCTCTTCTTGGTATGTGTAACAAACAGATAAATTGACAGATGCACTATGTAGATCTATGCACGCTTCAAGGCTAGGAGCCCTGACAATAGGCTTGCTCTTTTTCTTGCTCTGGATCCTCTCAAGCAGCAGTGTTAAGGCAGCAAGGTGAGGAAGGACTGAAGTGATCTGCAATCAACACCTGAATCTGGCTCATAGCTGACCTTCTTGGCTGTACTAGACAGAAGCCACCTCATTTTTGTAAATACAGCATATCCAACCATTACTGATCGCCATTCTGGTCTTCTTCAAAGGATGAAATAAATAAATAAATCTGTTAAGAGAGACCTGTGAACCTCTGATGTTAATAAATAAGATTGTTAATGGCTTGTTTCTGCTTTTTAGTAAAAACATATACACTAACCAAAGGAGATTTAAAAAACCCCCGAAAGGCAGTGAAGCCCTAGATGCACGAACACCACCAAAAGTGAAGTATTCACTAAATCAAGTGTGTTAGCAGTTCTGAATGCACAGCAAGTTCCCCTCACTTGAGTAGTATTCTCTCCAGCTGTAAAACTTAGTTGGCTGGTTGGCAAGTACAACTTCTAAAATTATGTGTACTTTGTCAGGGTCTACAAATGGTAGACAAGTTTCTGGCAGGAGGGTCTAGAGCGAAATTACTACTGTTAAATAGTGGTATCAAGCTGAAAGCAAGAATCAAGGTGGGTATTTTATGAGGAAAAAAAGAAAGTGGCTTCGTGGGAGATTTTTAATTTTGAAAACTACAGAAAAAAGATTTAGTAATACTTTACTAAAAGGCTTCTAGTTAACAGAGTTAACACAAGGTCAGTTATCTTAAATGTGTTACATAACCACAGAGATGAGGTCAGCCCACTGGGTTCCTAGATCAACTTTATTAAAAATAATCCATCCTCTACCTATCCAAAGAACCAAAAGGTTTTTTAAAATTTGTTAGAGAGGAATAAACATTCAGGTTTTTGTGACTGTGGTAATAACACGAATACTCAGTGCACAGGTTGTAGGTTTCCTCAAGCGTTCTGCAGTCTTACAAGCTTTGTTGCTTAAGTTAAAAGAATATTCATGTCTCGGCACAAAACCGAAGAAAACTAGTAAGTCTGTAAGACTGATAATAATTCTAAGTGTTTACTCATTCTTGTAGTGTTCCATATCAGAATAGAATTTTTCTGCAAGACTAGCAGCGAAAAGTCAAATAATAATTAAAAAAAAACTTCAGTTTTCCTTCCTAGAGATACCCCCTTTGGAATTTTGCAGATTCACTTTTCAGAATCAGGAAACGAGCGTGTTTGGAAGCATATGGAGAACTGCTCCCCTCCCACCCGACAACACATACACAGGAGGGAAATTAATAACAGAAGCCTCAAGGGAAAAGCTGCAGTAGATCAAGAACTGCAGATAACACATCAAAACCCAACAAATCTGGCAGAGAACACTAGTTTGGAGATAACAGTGGAAGGAACTCAAACACAAACTTATCTTTCAGGAAAACGAGTACATGAATTTTAACTGGCGGGGGGATGTCAAAATATTAAGTCACCTCAGTAGCTCTATCTGTAATTTAAAGATGTTACTGAAGTAAAATTACATTTTTACTTTTTTAGTTAGAAAATGTTTCTTCATTATACTGTATTGCAGCATGAACACAAAAAATGCACATTTGAGCACTTCCTCTTTCATGAACTTTTTAGAGAAATTTATCAAAATATACCAAAAATAAGAAAAAAAGTAACAGCAGAGGTTATTTTTATCAAGGGGTCTGTGCTTTAGGAATGAACTTAATTCACTTTTTCATTTACTACTCTTCCTTACCTTCCCAAAGTAGGCACAGAGTCTACTCCTGTAACTAGAAAGCCTACGCAAAATGCTTAACAAACAAAAAAGCTGAATGTCTAGAAAGTTCAAGGGGAAATAACTGACTGGACTCTCTGCAAGTCATTAAAAATAACCACTGGTACCCACTATGAAGTTATAAATTCTATTCTTCCCGTCCATTTCCAGGAGTACATATTCAAGACTACTTACTACTTAATACAAACAAATAAGGACAGTACTCCAGATGTAAACAGATTTACAACTATTTTAACAGCTTTTGCCGCTGCCAAGGAGGTACCAAAGCAAGAAGTTTCGGACTCTAGGTTGCGTGTTCCTAGAATTAGGAAAAGAACTCCTCAAACAACTCAAACTGGCACTATCTTTTCTGGCACAATCTCTTCAATAGTAGTGTTTCTATTCCACTTTTTTATTATGACCAAGTTAAAAATATCCCTACTGCCAAATTATTATAAGACTTTGCCCTGAAAACTTGATCTGCATAGTAACACCTATCTACATGCATATGAAGTCACTTAGAGAAGGGAAGAAAATTCTGAATGTTCCTAGAATGCCTTTTGGCAATGGTTGTGAACTTGGAACAGTTGTCCCAGCTTTAGTGCTTACATGCAAAGAATGCAACTCTGCTGCTCAAATACCAAGGTAAGATACACACACACAGAGCCCCCAAAGCCCCAAAGCAAAGCGAGGGGGGAAAAAAAAAGCCAAAGTGTTCTCCTATTCACTGAATATACATATATTATGCACCTAGACCCAGCTGTTCATAGAATAACCAGCGCACAGGGGGTTCTCACTTGCCGGTTACTGAAACATAAGTTTGTGACAAATGTTAGGTGTGGAAGAGAGCACAAAAGGAAGTACAAACATAGTCGCAAGAGAAAAATGCAGGCAAACTCATAAAATAAAGCGGCTCAGAGCAGTGCAGTCATGAAGAGCAAAGACCAACAGCTTCAAGTGTCTTTCCTGGTTGAGGATTTGGATAGGCTTGTTCTTATTACAAGTCAATATTTAGCGAGAGATAGAGAGAAGAGAGATACCCCAGGATTACTTTAACTTGGAAGTATGCACCACAGGGAGAACCATGGTATTGTTCTCAACAGTGGTATTGCCACTCACAGATCAGACACTGTAAAGATCTGGGCAAAGACAGCCTTGGGAATCATAGAACAAGGAAAATACATTTCTAGAAATATTACAATACACATTGTGCATGACATCTACTACCATCAGGCAAAGAATTTTTAGGACTGACATACCAATACTAAACAGAAGCAAACAAGAAACAAGCTCCATTTTCTGGGCGCTATACACATTTCATTTTCACAGGTGTTGCAGGCAGATGCAAAGTCATTTTGTTTCAAGCCATGAGTTTCAAGCTAGCTGTGGTTTTCCCACAGCAGAACTGCTTCCCATTTTGACAACTCAGAGTACTGAGCAGAAAGTTACATCTGTTTGCCAACCAAAGAGACAAGACACCAAATTTAAAGCAGTTAGCCAGCGTAAGACTTTTATCTTAGAAAAAACTATAGTGACAGTTGGTGAGTTCTCTAGGGGTTTATTTTACTTCACACAGGTACATTTCCTATAACGCACGAATGATTTCTTTTTTAATTTTACAGTACAGCATGTTGAAGTTTCCTTAAATACAGAAACAGTATTGATAACTATCTGCTTTCAAATCTGTCATGCCAACACGTCCTTCATTCAAATAGCTGTTTTTGCAAAGAAGCATCTATGTTGCCAAGGGATACAGAACATAAAACCCTTCACAGGTCCACCAAGAAGAAAGGCGTCTGAAAGCAAAAGGTACCAATACATCTGACACTTAAATAATCATGAACTTAGTTTCTTTCACAAACTTTGCACCATAAAATTCTGAGGTCCAACAACCTCAAAAAGGAGGTGCAAGTCCTAAACCCCAAATGATTACCATTTTGGGACATCTTTCCAAATATATTTTTAAGTGTCTATTCTAACACAATTCAGCACCAGAAACATTCTTAGTTTGCCTTTAAGGGCTTGTTTTACCTAGTTCAGTACTTTAAAGTGTGACACAGCAAATTTACTATTCAACACTGAACATATTTCACTGTCAGCACACGATTTTCCACTGACACACTTGCCACTGTTCATTCTAGGTGAGAATTGATACATACTTATCTTACAGTCAGCTTCACGTTTTTGAATAGGGGAGGGAAGGATTTTGGATTAGTAGAGAAGATAATATGAAAGAATGCAGTCAATTTTCGCTTTTAACCTCACTGACCTGCACCCTCCTCATTTAATTAAGAGGCTCCAAGAAGAGCCCATTATCTCCCTCTCTTGTGTAAGAGCAGCCTTACTAACCAAACCCGTGAGCCAACATAAAAGCGAGCAACTCAAGCAGAATAATACTTGTCACACTGTTTACGTGGGGCGGAGGCTCTGGATCTCCCACGTTGCAGAGCCCCTCGGTTTTCCCTATGCGAAGAGAAGAACGCTGCCACAGAACACGGAAATCAGGTGACGAGGTTACACGCTGTGTAAACATGGGGTGTGCTCCCCCTCACTCCGCCCCTTCCCGTTTCGGGGGAGGAGGACAGATCAATTGGGGGGGTCCACGAAAAACCACCGTTTCTGCCCCTTCCCGCCCGCCGGCCGCAGGACGAAGCGGTCTCGCTGACGAGGGCGCAGCG
>NW_008825428.1:7981001-7981744 GCF_000699105.1 Pygoscelis adeliae
GGGGGCGGGTGCCGGCCTCAGGTTCCGGCCCGCCGCCGCGCAGGGCGGGCGGTAGCGGGGGAGCAGGAGAGCCCCGTGCCTCGGGACGGGGAGAAAGCGGTTTCCCAGGTAAAGGAGGTGGCTCGGCACACGGCAGCATCGTTTGGCTTCCGGCTAAACCAAGAGGCGCCTCAGTTCCACGGGCGCGGCGCGCTCTGACTGTAGGGTCCGGAGGGCCTGAAAGTTTTGTCTGCGGGTGAAATGCAGGTCTCGGGCTGGGCGCCTGACGCCCGTGCGCTGCCGGCCTGAGGCAGGCACGGGGCAGCGCGGTGCCTGCCGTGACGCTGCGGCCGGTAAGGAGTTCACTCGGCAGGCATCGACGGAATGGAGGTTCCGGCAAAATACTGTGGCAGGTGAGGCGGGGTTTTTTTCCGAGGCAAAATGGTAAAACACCCGCGGGTTCGTCCACGTGAAAGGCTAACGAGACTGAGCGGTACCTTGCAGCCTGCGTGCGGGATGCTGGATCAAGACGATTAGAGTAAGACTGAGAAAGGGCACTGCTGATCACGAGCCTTTACCCGTGCACGCTCCCGGCACGCACTTCTGACGAGGCAGTAGGGGAACCCCAGGTACCGCCTCGGAGCGAGCTGCCGCGGGCAGCCTCACCCTCCCAGGTTTTGGGCACGGCCCCGCTGGGACGCGCCTGGAAAGCCCCTGGGAAGGCAGCTGCCCCCGGTGGCAGGCTGGGCGGGCGGGGGGGGGGT
>NW_008825428.1:7982405-7986402 GCF_000699105.1 Pygoscelis adeliae
GGGCGGGTCGTTCTTGCTGGGGGTGTCACTCGCGCCCCGCCGCAAAAGCCGCTCTGGTGCGTGTCCGCGATGGATGAAATGACTTCTTGCCTAGGGCTTGGAAAGCCAACGCCCTGTTAGCGCTGAGGTCCTTTCTCAAGACTCGTATTTCCCATGCCACTGGTAAAAGTTAGCCGTCTAACTCGTACAAAATTATGTCCCGTCTTTGATCTGTACCTTCTCGCCCACAGGCTGCTTATTGATTGCTTATATTTGCATGCATTATATAGAACAGCATGCAGTAGGAGCCCTGAGCTATGCCTAATGCAGCTGGTTTAGCTGTAGTACAGCATAGCTTGTTTCATAAAGCAGGCGTAGCAAGAGAACTTAGTAAAGCCATGTGACGTTAAAATTGCGTCCCACCTGCTACGTTTTACCATTACCCAAAAGAGAATATTGATGTTAATACTGAGTCTTGCTTTTTTTAGAAGTGCGTCTTCACACTAAACTATCTTTCTGTACTTCAAGGCAAAAAAAAACCCCACCAAGACGTTGCAGGCCTGTCATTCTCGCTTCTTCTCTTTCCTGGTAGTTATCCTTCGTCCTGGTTGTTTCCCCACCTCCTATTTTGCAGAAAAGATTACTTCAGTTCTCTTGTGTTTTGTCTTGCTATACTAACCAAGCTTATTCATTTTAGTCTGCCTCCATGATGCGGGTTCTTCATCTTCCTGAGACTCTTTAGCAGCATCTGTGTCTGGTGCATGGTAATTCTGTGACAAAAAAATGATCCCAAATCAGGAAGAGCCTCACCTGAGATGTGTGTGAAGTATGGATCTAAGTTGATAGGGTCTCTCGTTGGAAGGAAGCTGGGTACAGCAAAGCACAAATGCTGTTAGTGCTCTCAAGGGAGGCTTGGATGCAGAAAAGCTTAGGAACCGTTTGGTTTTTTTTCAGCCTACAGAAACTTCCTACAGTGTATGGAAGTTCTTTCTACTGTAGAAAAGATGACCTTTTCATCCACTGTGAATTTGGTTTGCTGTTTATCACTTTGGTCTTTGTTTTGCCAATTCTCTTTGCTGTTCTGACACTTTCTCTACATTGCCATACCTTTCACATGCAGCTCACTAATGTCTTATTTTTGCCAAAGTGTTTTTTAATATAGAACCTTAAACACCATCAACGTTCAGCTGAGTAATCTGCTTAATCTCAAAAGGTAGTCTTAAGTGGCCAGGTAGTACATTAAAAATACTGATTTGCACCATTTTGTAATGAATTTATTTTCTGTGCCACATGGAAAAATAAATTAGCTAAGTTTTCGGTCAGAATTAAGGTCACACCTTTCTGTATTGAATAATGATTCTAAACTTGATGGCGATCTCTTGAGTTCAGTCTATTTTTGGCTTCATTGTAGTGACTAACTTCCAAAATACTGGATTTAGTGCTTCTTAAAAAACAACATGTAGGAACTCTTCCCCCCCTACTATTGTAGTGCTTCCAAGTAAAGTTGAATGAAAGATTGTTAACTAGGTGCTATAGATCTATATGATGTTTGCATGCTAGCTGAATCAGAAGTTACGGCACTGGTTACTTGCTTTATTTAAAGATAAAACACATCCTTTTTTATACTGTCTGTCAAGGTGAAAGATTAAACCGGTTTTAGCAATGCAGCCCTCTTTCTACACCATGTGAGCCAACTGTACCGAAATAGAATTGAGACTAAGTAGATGATTTACAGAAAAGCTACAAAGTATGTGATGCGACTGAGGAGACAAAGGGATTGACATTTTGAGTAAAAAAAAAAAAAAAAAAAAGTAACATGACCTGACAGGCTGGATGACTAAGTATGGCTAACTAAATCTGTTTTGTGGGTTTTTTGCCTAGTACTTGAGTAAGGATGCCTTAAGAAGATAACTATGGATAAATATATTAAAGTGCGAAAGATTGGAGAAGGATCCTTTGGGAAAGCAATTCTTGTTAAAGCTAAAGAAAATGGCCAACAGTATGTTATTAAAGAAATAAACATCTCTAAGGTGAGTAATTATTATTAATTACTGATCCATTCTTTTTGTATTCTTTTGTATTCTTTTGTACTCCTGTTCTCAAAAATCATTATTTTCCTTCTGAAGATGTCAAATAAGGAGAGAGAAGAATCAAGGAGAGAAGTTGCTGTATTGGCTAACATGAAACATCCGAATATTGTCCTGTATAGGGAGTCATTTGAAGGTAAGATTAATTAATACAGTAGAACCTGAAGTAGTTATAGTAAGTGATTGTCTGTGCATTACTTACTGCACGTAGTTTAAAAGTCAGTGTGTTTCTTCTCTTTCATCTGTCTTTTTCACACTTTTATTACTTGCTTCAGTTCTTTTTGGTTGTATTTTTTCACAATTCCCCTGCACATTTAAAAATAATAGTAATTAAAAAAAAAGTGCAATAATTAAACAGAAATATTCATGTCTCTTCGTTACATGCAACAATTTTTGTTAATGCCTAAATGAAAGGGTTATGTTCTGTTGTTTCTCCAGAGTGTACGTCTCCTGAAATACTTGTGTATACCCTAATGACTTGAATGCTTGTGTATGTTAAATACTAGTATGGTCTAAATTGGGGTATTGATAACCTAGCAAGACCAATTTTATCTCAAAGTCTATTGTTTTAAAATGCAGTTTTCAGTAATTGCAATCATATCGTTGCTTTCAGAGCTGGAAAAATAGATGGGACTGTTTGCTTCATCAAGCTATGAAGGAAGGAGAAATATAATTCCACATTGTTTTCACAGTAAATGTCTTGGGAAATGAGCAGAACAGATAAAAGATTCCAAAAGCCTATCGTATAGGTTAAAAGACTATTAAAAAACCTAAGTATTTTTTGAGATACTGTTTAGGAACACTTCTCTCTTCTCCTTTCCTTCCTTTCTGCTGACTTTCATACGTCTTTTGAGTGGGGGCTTTTATTTATTCATTAAATTAGAATTTTGTGCCATAGTCATATTGCACAGCCATAGTCTTCTGATCTATAAATCCACGCTTCTGTCTTCTCTGTAATAGAAGCTTGTTCTATAAGACTGCTTTTTTTTCTTTGTTCTTCTTACAAGGTAGATCCTGTAATCTGTAGTTCACAAGATTTCATATTGCATCTTTATTGCTAAAGCACATTGACTTTGAACATACTGATTTGGTTTATAAAAGATAATTATTTCAACAACAGGTCTGCAAGAAATCCAGACTCCTAGGATCATCTTTTAAAATAATACTGATTATAAAACTTAACCAAGATACAAACAGCTGTAAGCACAACAGAAAAATCCTGGGTTTGATGTTTTGAAAGACAAAGCATTCTGCGGGAGTGAAATTTAAGTGACTTAGATGATTTAATTTTTGACCTATTTAGAGCTTTTTAAGCGCTATGACTAACTCTTTCATAAAATAAGAGTTTTTCTTTTGAGCAGCATGTGATTGATTTTATGCATTTATTCAGCTCTTCTCAAAATCATGCCTAATATGTGAGTAGTGTAGTTCTTGTGGTATTGATAACTTGCAATTTGCTTCTGCCGAATCTTTTTTCATCAGTAACTGGACAAGATTGCATTGGGGAACAAAACTGTAACTTTGTATGAAATGTATTATGTACGTTCATACCTCCTAGGGGAAACTTGCATAGGACTTTTGGAAGTCTCCCCAAATACCATTCAAAAATGAGAAAATAATTGTTTCCATCTGTCATTGTCTGCTGGAAGTTTTGTTGCTGTTCTTCAGTCTCTGAAATGAACTGTATGCCTGGTATGAGAGCTGATGATTGTCACGTTCTTGCACGTAGTGTGAGGAATACCTTGTCCAGGTAAAACTCCGAGAAAGAATTAGGCAAATAGAAGCAACTACCTGAATTAGAACGCAAGATCTCTATTTTTAGGGTAGGGGATCTATAGGATGTTTGAAGGCAGGTTGGAGAATATGAATGCAATATAAAACCAAAGTGACACCTTTAATTTCATAGAGGTTTTGAACCCCATTTCAAGGCA
>NW_008825428.1:7986416-8025484 GCF_000699105.1 Pygoscelis adeliae
ATGTCATTTTGTTTTTTCCTCTCCATATCAAAATAGTCCAATGTTACCAGAAATGAGAAACTTATGTTGTGAAACTCAAAATAATAAAAGCATTTTTGCTTGAAGTTTGAAAAAAGGACTAATAAATGATATCTGAAGCTGCAGGTGAAAAGGTTAATTTTTTGTTGCTCTTTCTGTGACTGCGGTGAAGATACTCAGTTGTGTTAAAGATGGGTCTCTCTTCTTCTTTTTGAAATACTTTGTGTTTTATTTTACAGAAAATGGCTGTCTGTACATAGTGATGGATTACTGTGAAGGAGGAGACCTATTTAAAAAAATAAATGCTCAGAAAGGAATCTTATTTTCTGAAGATCAGGTAACAGCAAACTGCTGCTATAATGTTTTGTTGCGTGATACTTTTTCATGAGTTTTAAATTATTTTGGTTCAGTTTGATAGATATGGTTGCTTAATCTAAAAGGAGGTTCTCAAATTGTGATTCTCATTGCCATCAGTCACCATAGTATTTTTTTTTTAAAAAAAGTTATGTTAATTGGGGTTTTGTCTGTATGTGTAAGATGCTTTAAAAAAAGTTGGATCTCTTGCAAAGTAAACCAAATCTGAGAAATGAAAAATACTGAAGGACAACATGAATATTTTTAAGCCTTTGAAATTATTTTCTTTTTAAAGATATAATGGCACAGGATTTTTGTTTTGTAATACTGATTTTCATTTATCAGAAGTATAAAATAACATACTTTGTAAATATAATAATAAGAAATACAGCAATACGAAGTTTGCATCATTCAAAAATTTATTTTTCCATTAGAAAAAATTTAATATTGTATTGGAAGTATACCAGCAGATTTTCTTTTTCTGTGATACTGGTTCTAAAGTCATTTCTACTGTGGGATAATCTGGAATAAATGAGAGTATTTTATGTACAGATTTGATTAAGTGAAAATAGACTATGTAGGATTCAATTTTTTTATTAGAACTGACATATGTTTCCTTGTTTATAAATTGTTTCTGTGCTTTTGTGTCTGCATCCAGTAGGATCTCAATTTACCTGTGGTTGGAAAGGCTTGGTAGTGTGTTAGGTCTATTGGTGGTATTTAGAATAGTGTAATCATGAAATGTTTTGGATATAAATTGTAAAACTTTTCATTTTTCTAATTTGGGCTCACTTTTACAAGAAGAACTTACAATGGAAAAGTGAAAATTATACCTTGCGTTATACTGTAATTTTGACATGTATGTACCTCTAAGTTAGGAGTGTGAAACCACTATTCACATGGAAAAGTTCTTGCTGTTAGTCCCTTTTTATATTGATTATTTTTTTAAATTTACAAAAAAAAAAAGGGTTTTGTTGGCTTGTTTATAATGTTCTAGTTATATATTGTTTGTTGCTTTTCTCATTGAAATCTGCTTTATACTATTTTTAAGGTAATATACATAAAATTACTGGATGATAAAATAAGTATTTCTGCAAGCGTCAATATGGCTTTTTAGGACTCTTGGTTGATTAACTGACTGCAAGAAGACCTGTTGTATTGGTTACAGCAAAAGTACAGTCTTTAAGATGCAAATTCCATGTCTTAAACATTTTAGCCTATCAAATTCATATTGCATACTTTTGTTAGCTTTATAATATGTAATGGAACTAGTAGTCTCGGGCTTAATATCTAATTTGGGTAATATGCATCTTTCATTAAAAAGTTTGCATTATAGTGACAGTACTGTTATGTTTTTAATTATTCTATGGTATAAAGGAAGACAGGTTTGTGGGAAGAAGGTAAAATCTTGAGTTACAATTACAAAACTGATTTGATAATATCTTCAGTTGTGTAACTGGGGAAGCTTTCAGAGAAATAAAAATGCTAATGTTGCATTTTCTTTTATGCATAGATTCTGGATTGGTTTGTACAAATCTGTTTAGCACTAAAACACATACATGATAGAAAAATCTTGCATCGGGACATAAAGTCACAGGTATGTAGCTAATTATTTTTTAACTGAATTTACTTCCAAAGTGATTGCATTCATACCTTGCTACTGTAAGTTGGCAAATTATGGAAAATAGTCTTCTTACGTAAACACTCCTAATACTGGAAACATTTTTTTTTTCTTCAAAATTGTCTGGAGGTGTTTTATATGATACTTGTACAAAGAGGTGAGGCTATTTGTTGAAGCTACTTGAGTGTTACTCATATTTATGTGTGGGGACAGAAAAGGTTATATTTTAGAATGTGTAATAGTGTTTTCTTTAATTTTGATGAAGTAGGACTAGAGTAAGTCTGGTGTTTCATAGTAGTCAGTAACACTATTGCTAGTGACTGCAAAGAGATTGAATGGTAGAAAACTTTATTCTTCCCAAAACATGTTGAGAACAAAAAGTGTGCGATTGTATGAATGTTTTAATTAACAGACTTCTTAAAATTTCTATATCAAGAATATATTTTTAACCAAAGATGGAACAATACAGCTGGGAGACTTTGGGATTGCCAGAGTTCTTAACAGGTAACTCCTTTTTGATGCTGTTTTCTCTGACTTAATCTAGATCACTTTGATCTAGGAAGATGTAATCTGTGCACTTCCTGTGAGTTAACTAGTTAACATTCATTCTTATTTTTTTTCTTAGTACTGCCGAGTTGGCTCGCACTTGCATAGGAACGCCATACTATTTGTCACCTGAAATATGTCAGAACAAACCTTACAACAATAAAAGGTACTAATAAGCATTTTATTAAACATTTTTGGTAAGGAGAAGAAAGTGAGTTCTTTAGCAATCAAAAGCTGTTCTAATCATACGATGGAACAGCCATTAGTTCATCTCTTACCCAAGAAGGAACTGAGTCTCACTGTACAAGTGGGACCTTAGCAGGTCTGTGCAGTACAAAGCGATGTGATGCAGAGATGGTTTAGCTTGATGCTCCAAGGTCTAGATCTAGCTGTGTTCTTAATTATGGCTTTACTTTGCCTGTCTACACACTAGTTGTACTGCCTTAATTTATGCAGTATGAATGTGAAACTGTTTTAAGAATGAAATCACAAACACAGTAATTGGATTCTCTAAGCGCATGCGTAAATAGGTGGCTCAGCTTGCTTCAGATAACAAAGTCATACAGATACTTTGCTTACATTTTTGCTGTCCTGGCAGCAGGCTGTATCTGGTAACAGTGTCCCTGATGTAATTAATATGGTCGCCGTCAAGTTGGTCTTACGCTTCACTAAGCTGCTGCATCCATTGTTGTGAGTGCCTTATACTAATTTCAATTGGTTTCTTAAAAGATAAAAATTATTATAGTTCCTTGTCCCTTAATTTCTCCAACATGGGATTTATTATCCAATGGTATTCTAACCAAATTCTGTAATCCTATAATGAGTGAGGGTAAGGTAGGTCAATGTTAAACAGAGTAAACGGACTTTAAGAATTTTATTTGCTGAACTGGGTGGTGGTTCTTGTTTGGGTTTTTGTTTGTTTAACTCAAAGACCTCAGGCAAATACATGCATTTAAAGAAAGAAAGCCTTTGTCCATATTTTGTCTAATTTCTCTGATTGGGGTGGTTCAGATGAAAAGGTCTAATAAAATCTGGAGCCAAAATAAGCCCAACTGGTTTTCAGGTTGGCCTTATTTTTGGTTGTTGAATTATTTTTTTTGTTTTGGGGTTTTGGGGGGGGGTTGTGTGGAAGGTACAAGGGAGCTTGTACATACTCTAAATTCAACCTTTTCCTTTTCAAAGATAGACTTCACAGATATAAGTTAGATGGCAATGTTATACCTAGAACTAATTCTTAAGTATTTTTCTTTGATTTAGTGATATCTGGGCCCTTGGTTGTGTTCTCTATGAAATGTGCACACTTAAACATGCGGTGAGTAGAAAATTCTTGTTTCTGTAAAAGTTTAGTGATTTCAAACAGGGATTTTTCCTGATCTTACGCAAATGTGTTTCAGTTGATGAAAGGCTTTCATGATGACTGTTTAAAATTACCTTCAACATTTTAATCTCCTCTTCCTACACTGACCAACATTTTCCATCTGTGTTTTGGTTCATGCCAGTCTCTCCAGAAACTGTATATTTTGCTTTCAATGCAGGTTTTTAATGAACTGTATTAGCTGAAAAATTGTTAGGTGCTGTAATGAACAATACTGTGAAAAGTGTTCTTTTCTTTCCAAAAAACTTGACATTTTCATTGAAAATCTGAATTTGGACTGTCGGCTTTTGTGCAGATGGATTAATGCATTTCTATTTAGAACAAAATAGTTCTTAGAAAAAACTCCCAAGGTGAAAGAGTTGCCTTTTTGTGTGTATGTTGTTTTGAAGAATACATCTTTTATCATCTATTTTCCAGTTAGGAAGGGAAGAAAAAACATTTTTTTCTGTATTGTTTTGGTTGTGGTTTTTTGGTTTTAGGTTGTTTGTTTTTTTAAAATAGATCTTTTAATAAAAAGAAAAAAAGATGAAAATTGGAAGAAAAAATTCAAGGGGTAAGGATTTCATTTAATTTCAAGCTTTTGTAATTTCTTATTGCTTGGTCTTTTCTGTGACAGCAATGCTGACGATGTTGCCTTTCTGAGAGTTGATGGCAATAGGTTGTTTTCTGTGAGCTGGGTTATACGTACTGTTTTGTTTTTATTGTACAAAGGAGTTGAAATGGTGCGCTCTGCTTCCTGAGCTTAAGCTGAAGTCTAAGCATTCCTTTGGATTTTACACTGAATGAGTGTGAATGCTTTACATTCTTTCATTTGAAATGTGGCTTTGCTAAAAAAGGGCAGAGGGCATGTGATGGTTGAAAGTGTTTGGGAGAGGAAATCAAGCAGATAATGATATAATTATCTTATCCTTAATTATATATCATTGTCAGTCTAGATCTGGAGGGAAATAATTATTTGTTAGCAAAATTTATATCTCTATGATGTGAAATATCTGTGTTATGATGTGTTTATAGTCAGAATACTTGGCAGCAGATTATTTTAAACTGCTGATGTAAACTGTGATGGCTTTGAAAATTTGTTTTGGTATGTTGAGGCAAGGGAAGGTGTGCTGTTTTTTTGTTTTCCTCTTCATCTTTATATGCAGCCTTACATGTGGACAGACAGTAAGTACTATGTAGTAACTGTTTTCTTTCTTGTGTGATCTAGTTTGAAGCTGGTAACATGAAGAACTTGGTACTGAAGATAATCTCTGGACCTTTTCCTCCTGTTTCTATGCATTACTCCTATGACCTACGTAATCTGCTGTCACAGTTATTTAAAAGGAATCCTAGGAATAGACCGTCAGTAAACTCCATATTGGAGAAAAACTTTATAGCCAAACGGGTTGAAAAATTTCTCACACCACAGGTATGGAGTTAGTTTTAATTCTAGTTTTGCTAAATACATCATAGGACTTTTCTTTATTCTAATGTCAATATACAACATGAGAAATTGGAGTAATGGTATTCCCTAGAGCTTTTACAGAGACCCTTTCATTTGAGGAAAAAAGAGTTTTACTACGAACTGTAAAGAAAAGTCTCATGTTACTTAAGTATTGGGTAGTTTCCACAAACATTTAAATTGGCATTTTCTTAAGTGCGTTATTTTGTGTGGGTTTTTTATATAGTGACGAATTATGAGTGAGATGTTGATTTGTTTAGATATGTATTTTTTCATAAAATGGTGCTGTCAATGTCTTCAGCATCGCTTCTTTATCATAATTTCTTCAATCCATTTTTTTGTTCGGAATTTGGAATGGCCTTCAAGTGTGTTCTGTGAAATATTGCTAAGTAAACTAATCTTTCAATTTCTTGATGTTTAAATGTATCACGTGTATATAACCTAGAAGTTGTTGCTCACTATTTGGTTGAGAATCTGTTGATATCATTTGACATCTATTCATGTACTTTTAATACAAATCCAATCAAAAGAGATCAAGATTAGTAAGTGACTAATAGTACTGATACGAGGTAAATAAATATAGACAGAGAAAGGACATGAAGGAAATGAATGCAAAAGGAGACCTCACTAAGTATAAAGAATTCTAGTGGATTCTAACTCACAACTAAAGAAATTTCAGGAGAAGGCCATATGTAATTGGGATTTCAATTGTATATGAAATAGACTTTCAACTAATAATAGTTCAGATTAAAGTCCCAATGAAAGGTAAGATTCAGAAGTCTTTACAGATAAGTTTGTTGTCCTAACTTTTACAACAGTAACAGTTAGATCTGATTTTATTTCCAGTAGCTAGAATGGATATGAAATTTTTATTTGGGGTTAGGCAAAGTATAATTAGTAATAGACTACTACCAGATGATGATACTAATTTCTCCTAGATTGAGTGTGAATGCTGGCACACAATTTTTCCAGCTGAATCACTAACATGTTCGACTTGGAGATGCTAGCTGAACTTAAAAACAGCAAACCCCCACACCCAGAAAGCACCTTTTACTAAATGTATCAATCACTGGTACGTTTGTATTCAGCCGGAGGTGGTCATTCTGTGATACAGCTGTAATGCCTATTCGCTGTTGGTTTCATCCATGGGTAATGCTGTTGTCTCTGCTTTCCGTAGTCTAAGCTTAAGAGATCTTCCATAGTTGTCATCTTCAACATGTTGCAGCTATTGCTGAAATCCTGCTCTTCAATGACAGGAAAACAGTCTTCCAGTTTTAGATAACTTCTTTCTTAATTTTCATAGTTACTAAGTTACAGTAAAGAGTGGATCTAAATTAGCATCAATTTGGAGAAAAAAAAAAGCTTTTTGAAAGGTACTGGAGAGTCATATTTCTTTTCTGTCAGTAGCTGTGTTATCATGGAAACACCACACTTAGTTGTTACAGCTTATCACTCAAATAAAAGCTTCAGGATCACTGAAATACCGTTAGTAGGAGACGATTCTCATGTGTGACTTCTTGCTTACAGAATCTTTTGATGCCAGACGGTACAGGTTAAAAAAAGTTTCTCTGCTGTCATGTGCAGAGTCCTAAGTTCTACGCTTCGGCTCTTGGTTTTTTTTTCAGTTTTAACTCCTCAGTATCCATTGTAACTGACTGGTAGTCTCTAAGCAAAACAAAATAAGCTGGATAGTTCAAAATCTATAAAGACTATTCCTTAAAACCTTGTGGTTTAGTGACTATTCAGTTAACATGGCTGTCAGTTGTTGTCAGAACGTTAAGTAACACATTCCTGGCACATTCCGTCTCTAGAAAGATGGTCTGTAGTGTGGCCATTATCTGTCTGCAAGTAGCTCTATCTACTGTTGTAAAAAAATACCTTTGCAGTTCCCATCCTTTGAATATTCTATATTGGTAGCATCAGTTGCAGTGCTGAGATTCAGCGAGGTGTTTCAGAGCAGGATGTTAGAAAATGAGAACGTGGTGCTGGGTCAGCTAAAAGGCAGTCTCACTCCATGTCCTGTGGGCAGTGAACACTGGCCATAAACAGTGCCTGGGGAGGCGTATAAGAACAAGGCAAGCCTACATAACATTACCCTATAACACTCTCCCAGCCTTCATCTTTTGTTGTCTCAATTGCATCAGCTCAGGAAGCATCTTTGGTATTTAGATGTTCTCAATAGATTTCTTGTCTGTGATTCTTATCTGATTTCTTGTTGAACCTGTGTAAGCTTTTATGATCAGTAAGAAATTCCACAGGTGGTCTACTTGTTGCAGAAATCATCAGCTTTGTTTATTCTAAGCCTTTCTCCTCCTATTCAGTTGCATTCCACTTCTTACATTGGTATTACCATTTGCTGCCCTTGTGTGTTTCTCTGCTTTCTCTGCAAAATCACATATGGTATTCTGGACCCATCACATTACAACTCAGTCATCTTTTTATAGGTGGAAGAGCAAGTTTATTTGTTCTTTGTACTGAAGCTTTTCAACACTTTTAATTATCCTTGCTGCTCTTCTTTGAACCTCTTTCATTTCTACCTCATGGTTTTTGAGGTGTTGGGTTCAGAACTACATACAGTATTCAATGTAATGTGAGATGATGGCCTATTCATATTTCAATGTTCTTTGTCTAGACTTCATTTTTTTTTACTCCAGTAAGGCTGTTTTCCACATTTTATTATGCTAATTTGATATGCCTGACAGCACACCGTATGTGTTGTTCCTAGATATCCACATATGTGGTCATCTTCCCATCTTGAAAAGGATAGAGAAACTAAAAACTGCAAACATTTCTAAAGGACTATTTTTTTGACACAAGCTGTCTGAGAATTTGAAGTGAAATTTGGCAGCTATACAGAAATCTAAAATGAACTATGCATAAAACTATGTTGATGCTCACATTAACTTTCTTCTAGATTCTTAGCTAGTTCATAAATGATGTAACGTGCCACCCAGAAGTCAGACTAAATTGCTTTTTTAAAATTTAGCAGTTATGCCAAAAATATTTGAAAATACTGAATCCAGCTTCATATTAATGTTAGTGATACCGAATTGAATACATAAAGTTGAGTATTCATTTAAATTTAAGTTAGAGTAACTACTTTTAGTTAGATGCTTACTGGGAGTGGCACACTTCTCTGAAAAGGAGTTCTTTCTAGCTTCAGACATAAATACTGTTGGCTAACTGTTCAACTTTTTGTTTAGCTTATTGCAGAAGAATTCAATCACAAAATCTTCCAGAAGTTTGGACCACATGCTGCACCAGGTAAGTAAGTGTGTAAAGTGCTTTTGCTTTCAGCTCTGGCAAGATAGTGTATGTAGCTTTGTTCTTTTATTGGTTTTAGTGTGTTCTTATACCTGTTTCTAGAAGTTTCAGGAAAAATGAGAGGGAAGCAATTTTCCCCTCTCCCCTGGGGAGCTGGATGTATGTAGGGTACAAACGATGCCAGGATAAACTATGGTCCTGTAATATTTTAGGTGTACTTTTCCTCTTGCAGTATACTGCGCTTCCAAAATTTAAGGAGACAGTGAAAACTGCAAATACTGGAAGTAATTTGTATGTTGTTATTGTACAAGGGCAACCAAGATGGTGAAAGGCCTTGAGGGCAAGACTTATGAGGAGCTGCTGAGGTCACTTGTTTTGTTCAGCTTGGAGAAGGATGAGGGGGTGACCTCATCGCAGGCTACAACTTCCTCAAGGGGGGCAGCGGAGGGGGAGGTGCTGACATCTTCTCCCTGGTGACCAGCAATAGGATATGAGGAAATGGAATGAAGCTGTGTCAGGGGAAGTTCAGATTGGACACTAGGAAAAGGTTCTTCATTGAAAGGGTGGTCAGTCACTGGAACAGGCTCCCCACAGCACCAAGCCTGTCAGAGTTCAAGGAGCATCTGGAGGACACTCTTAGTCATATGATTTAGTGTTAGGTAGTCCTGTGAGGAGCAGGGAGTTGGACTCGATGATCCTTATTGGATCCTTTCCAAAGCCCAAAGCAGTAGAATTTTTACTACTGGTAGCAAATTAGATTGCGGTTCACTTTGTCAAGATGGTCTTGCTCAAGAGAGCCCTGCTAGCACAGAATCAAATCCACAATATTGGTGTATTTTCAGGAACTCTACAGGGAAAACAATATCCCTGAAGGCCATTGAAGCTCTTCCAGAACTCATCTTCTGACATTAGTGTTGCAGGTTGCAGTCCAGTGTTGTTAGTGGAGGGAGGCCTGTCTCTCTATTCCATTAGGAAAACTTTTCTCTGGGTCCATGACAACTAGATAATAAAGCACGGCAGCTGAAATAAGCTTCAGTTCTCCAGTTTGAAGTGTTGAGAGTGAAAAGCTCAGGGATTGTGTTTTGCTGTTTCTTATCAAGCATTAAATTTAGATGAGCTGTTTGGGACAACTAGGTATACTGCATTTATGCATCAGCTCATGTGAATGAAATGTTAGCAGTTCACCTGTTTCCCTCCAGCTTTGCTGTTCCAAGACCTTGGGAAAGGGAAATATGGTACACTGGCCAGCCTGGATAGCTGTAAACCATTTTTTGTTTCTTTTTAGCTAAAAGACCAGCTCAAGAACAAATACTGACTTCAGTTGCACCAGCTCAGAAAATTACCAAACCTGCTGCAAAATATGGAGTGCCTTTAATGATCAGGAAGTCTTGTGATGTGCCTAAAAAGCCTAATGAGAAGAAGCCATTGGCTAAATCTAGACAGGTAAGAAGCTGTTACTTAAATCAAACTGGTTTGCTCATACCTTTATTTAAATGCTATGAAAATACTATGCATTCCTTTTCAAAATGTCTTTTACCTGGACACATGCATCTGCAGAGAAAGTAATAGTAGTTTAAATGCTTGGCTTCCTTCGTTATTGATTTTTTGTTGTTGTTGTTTAGTTGGTTTTATTATAATGATTTTTGGAGACTGCTACCTTAGGTTTGGGTTTTAATTCCACTGCTGAATTAGATGTACTTTGCATGTTTTCAGTTCCTTTGTTGGTGTTGACCGCTCTTAGAAATATTGGAAGTCTGTCAGGTATACCAAGATCATTGACACTGGATAAGAATCTTCACATCTTTCTTCCTTGTTCAAAAATAATCTGAAATTTTCAAAACATAGAAAACTTTTTTAGTCACTTTCTAAAGTGTTGTCAGCCAGACGAATTGTGTAATTGGAAGAGGAGTTTCCCAGACTTAATTCCATGAGCTAATGAGAAAGTCTTCTGTATGCCTTCATACAGTACATTTGATCTTTCTTCCAGTCATCTTCTCTGTATTCCTTATTACATAAAACTTTTTTCCTCTCTCTTTATTCCTTTAATTACTGCATGGCCAGGAAATGTTTATGATACAGCTAGTTTTGAGCTATATGCACATGCCAAACAACTAGTAGCCAAGAAGGTCCCACTTCAGCAAGAGAACTAATTCAAATTTTCTTCTGATTAAGTAATATTTTTGTTGTTGTGGTGGTGGGTTTTTTGTGGGTTTTGGGGTTTTCTTTCCTTTTCCCCATGGCACTTCAGGGAACATAATACTGAGATCTCTATCCATCTGTCAAATTTGATAGGTGGATGGAAAATTATCCTTGAGATATAAATTATGCTTGAGGTTCAAAAGTTATTGGAGGTTTAGGGAAAAGCTCACTGATCACACAAGCCTTGTTGGCTTGTGATACACAGTTTGGGAAAAAGAGCAAGAAGAAGGGAATGCACAGACTTCTTGTGTGTCCTTATGAGACCGTGAGGTTTTTGTGTCTTAAGGCTTGCTTGTGCAACCGTCTGCTAGTCAGCTGCTCTTTATAATCAGTTTCACCAGCCAACACCAATCCAACTTGCATAGAGACTCAAAGTGGCAGGGTAGAGACTGAGGAAATATCCTCTTGCTGCATGTAAGGATTCAGTAACGCTGCAATTTTAAGACATGTTCTTTGTGTGGATTGTACCTAGTGACAAGGGATAAGATGTAGGATAGAAAAAATGGCTACAGTGTAATATAAATTTTTTTTCTCTTTGCTGTTGTTCCAGGGTAGTCTGAGCTTGCAGCTCTCACATGCTTCTCTGAAAAGCCAGTTAACAATCATCGCCTTTGTTCAGTGATACTACGTTAACTCAGTGTAGTTGAACTACATTGACCTAAGTCTCTAAAGGCTTCCATCTTCTGAAATACTTGATTTTAAAGTACTCATTTGATAGGATTTTAGGTTGTCAAAAGAAAATATTTTGAAACTCTCTGTATTCTCGTATGGTCAGAAAAAAAAATGCTTGAAAGTAACCATCACTTTTTTGAGAAGATTAGAGCAAGCAGCATGGATTATTACATACAGCTGCTTCTTTACTAGATATTCAATAGTGGCTGCGTTCTCTTCTATAGGTAACAAGAAGCTTGGTTAGAGTTACCCAAGAGAAAGAGCCTAAGGATAACCTTATAAATCTGTTTGCCAAATAACAGAGAATCTTAATATCTAGGGAGCCTTAAAGACTTACAATAGGAAAAGATTGTAGTGCAGAATGATACTGCCAGAGAAGAAAAATTAAGACAAAACAGATCTAAAAATTACTGCCTTCGGCTTTCAAGACAGAGCGTTTAGTAGAGGATGAACAAGTACAGAAGCATTTACCCCTAGATCCTAGCAGTGCTTTTCATTTGAAATCTCCTGAGTAATTAATTATTTTAAACCCCATTTTGCACATACTAAGTTGTGGGTTTAATTCTTTTTCTCCCATTAGAATTTTTCTCATTCTGGCATCGTGCCATCTAATTTGAAATTTCACCTTTTATCCAGGCCTTTCCAACTCCAATGAAGAAAAAGAATCCAGGAGAAGAAAGGAGGAAAATGTTTGAGGTATCATGAGATCATCTGTTAATTTTCCAACTAAGCAAAAGCTACGTCCAGAGCAAGAATGACAAAACAAAACCTTCAAACCTTTCCTCCTTATCTTTTTTCCCAAACGTTATGTAACAGTGATTTTAAAATACCTTTTTTTTTTTTACCTTCATGGACATACACCAGCAATTGGAGCACTAACCGATCTTGGCAGAGACTTGACAGAATAATGGCTCAGTAATAAATACCAAACTTTATGCTTATTTTTCAGGAACCTTCAAAAAAGAAAAGGTCAGAATTGCCTGAAAAAGAAAAACGCCAGAGAGATCAGGTAGACAAGATTCTTGAGACTTTCTTTTTCCACCCGTAGTAATTTTAATGAAATATCTTGTGGTGTGGTGTGTTATATGTTGCTTAAGAATATGGAATAGTTCGATTTCCCAGTTACTAAACCTGTTTAATCCTTACACGGTGCAGATCAGTCTACTGAAGGCAGATGGAATGAGAAGACTGGAAAAAGAAAGGGTAAAATATGTTTAAAATGTGTTAATAGTGAAGTTCAATTTTTACTTAGTGATTCCTTGAATTATGTTTTCCTGTATTGTTTTCTCCTTCAGATGGAACGAATAAACAGAGCCAGGGAACAAGGATGGAGGAATGTGCTTGGTTCAGGTGGAAGTGGTGATGTTAAGGTTGGCAGCAGATGCAGAAATGTGATGTAGTCTGTTCCCCCCGCCTTTGGTTATCTGGCATGGTCTTCTCTTTTCAGAAAGATCTGCTCTTGGAGGTCAACTCTTGGGGCTGCCCATTATTAATCTATGGATAATTTAAGAGAAACTGTATAACAGAATCTCTTCCCTGGCTTTTTGGAGATCACGTGCAATTTTCATTTTTAATACTTACTAAATTTCTGAATCTCTTCTCTTTCTGCCAGTAATGGTTTTCATGCACCACTTTCTTTTTTCCACTCCTGCTTTTGCTACTTTTCCTGTGCTGAATCTATGCATGAACAGCTTCTTTCACATTCAAGTTTGTTCTTGAATTCTTTTGTTGAAATCTTTTTCCAGGTTCTCATATTATGATAATGGACCTCCTCCCCACTATTAAACACCAGCTTCTAAGCATTCTTCGTTATTTAGCAACATGAATGTTTATGTATACTGATAAGTTGTTCAGGAGAGGGGTGTGAAATCCTGAGAATATCTAATTATTTTTTTTCTGAAAGCAGTAAACTCTTTAGCCATTCACTTCTTAGATAATTTAATTGCATAATTTAATCTGATCCCTGTGATAGTTTCTTTTTGCCTGTTTGTGTGTGTTGTAGTTTCATGGAAACATAACTGTTCTGGGAAGTAGTCTCATGGAGTTACTTGAATATAAAGGTCTGGGTACTTACATCAGACAGAGCCAGTGCAGGAATTTAAGTATTGCTGTGGGGTAAACCTATCTGACAATAGAAAATGGATTAAAACACAGCTATTTGTTGTGGTGGTAGTGAGTCTTACAAAAATACTTAGCCTAAACATGTTTAGTAGGGTTTTTGTAAACAAGCTCTGACTGAGCAGTAGAGTCAAAATGAATAGAGGTCTTATTTTCTGTTCCTTGTACAGAAGGAACATGAGGAACTATGAGGAATACACAAGCACTTGACCAGGTTTCAGTAGCTGCTTATTAAATTCATTATTTCAGAATAGACATCATCTTTGGATGTGTGCCACACATCATATAAGTAAAGCTTAAATATAAAAGCAAACTTAAGCATACCAGACTTTAAAAACTACCAGGTGTTGATTTAATGGAAAAATCATTTGGTTCCTATGCCATCCTTCCCTCTCTCTGTCAAGATGAAACTGGCAGGTACCAATACAAGCTTCCATACAACACAATATATCAGCGTCGTCACATTTGGGTGAGAGCTACATATGTTCCTGAAAACAATCATGTTGCTGATTAACTTTTGAGAGTTTTATCACAAGGTCCTTAGACACTGCAAACGTATAAAGTGTTCTGTTGTAGCTACAGCTGCATCGTTTTCAGTATTCTCAGTCATCTAGGAAAACTGAGGTTCAGTGGCTGTATATTTTCACTGTGTCACTGGTGTAAAATGTCATGGCAGACATGCTTTAAAATTCATTGAAATGTGTTCTCCAGATTGGATAGTTTAGTACAAATCTTACTGCAGGCCACTAGGTTATCATCACTCCAGGTTTCCATCTACTGTTATAGTATTCTTGACTTAATTATCCTTTTCCTTCCTCCAATGTGAAAACAGTGTATCCAGCAACTCCCTGACGATGCTGTCGAATAGCATTGTTCAAGCTTTCCAATAATGCAAGCCATAAAGCCTCTAATGAAGGCACAGCAGGGTCATGTGCTGCATGATTTTCTCCTCTTGCTGTTGTTGTCTTTTTGGGTTGGCTGCTGGCACCTGTGTCTGAAGGAAAGAGGTGGCAGGGATTTGGCTTCAGGTTTGTGGTCTAGCAGGGGCTGTAACTGTCCTGCAGACTATTGATGAGCACCTGCTTCATAGCATTTGCCTAGAGATTGATCATACTATTTCTTTAGATAATCCTTTTGAAAACTGAGCTCTAATAATGATAGGTGAAACCTTGATTAGTGTCTAAAGCAAGACTTTTCCTTCTATTTGTAGAAACTATAGTCTTGCACAGTAAGTTATTTTTATTCAGATGAACAGCATACCTGCATATTTATTTGAATGCCTGGATAAATCTTTCAGTTAGTATTCTATCATGTGGATTACGGGGAGCTATTGATGGGTGTTGAGCAACTGAAACTCAGAATGTGAGCTAAATTCCATTGTCAAATATAATCTGTTCAGGAACTTCTAAGCAGGCAATCTTAAACCTGTCACATCTGGACTCCTATTTGAATTTATTTAAAATACTTAAGACCGCTCTGGAAGGAACATTGAAACTATTGTTAAAACAAATTCCATAGATTCACTACCATGGGCTATTTGACTGCTTCCCCCAGGTGTAGTGGGAACGTTTTTATGCATGTGCTGACAACCTTAACCTTGTTTTGCCAGTTTCACATTTTCTGCATCCATCCTTGGCTACTACTGTACACAGCTGCTTGCAACTTTTTTTTTTAATTATTTTCACACGAAGGATCTGTAGGAATACTAATTCTTTGAGAATGACAGAGATAATTCGCATAAAGCAGTAGCTTGTGGTAGATGTTCCCCTGATCTGAGCTTTAGTAGGGAAGCATCTCAAGTCTGGTGATGAAACCAAATTATAGGTTGGTAACAATGGGGATTCTCAGATAAATCTGCACTTAATGCCATTCGGCAACCTTAGAAGTGTGCTTAACTGTTTCTAGCTTTGTGAAAAAAATGGGTGTTTGGCTACAAATCGCTCATTAGTCCTTCAGTTAGTATTGTATCACTTCTAGCTTTTGTGCCAAAACTTTGATTTTTGCCATGTAAGAACATCTATCTCCAATTACATTTCAATGGATTTGCTACCAATAACTTCCAAAATGTGTGACAGATGTCTCATGTATAACTAGGCTATTATCAAAGGGAGGTAAAATGCTGTGTTATTCTGGAGTGCTAACAGAAAAATAAGTTTTTAATTTATCTATCTTGTAGTTTGTTAAAATAGGGGCATGCCAGGAATAAAACTAGGACCAATTCAGAATTGCTGCAGAACATATTAATGCTTTTATTCTGCTGAATAGGTGAAAATTGGAAGGGCTTGTTAAAACCGGTATTTGAGATTTCCACCCTACCCCTTTTGATTTCCAGGCACCATATTATGGCGGTGGAGGTGGTGTTGGTCCTTTTCCTGTGTATTCTAGAGGACAATATGAACACTATCATGCTATTTTTGACCAGATGCAACAGCAAAAGGAAAACATTAGAGCTGCTGAAGAGAGGGAAGCCAAATTGAGGGTGAAAGTACAAGGCCGAGAAGTTGTTGAAAGGTACGGCTACCTTCCACTGGAAGTTGCATGTGGTCTGCTTTAGATGAAAGTAATGAAAGTTACTGTACATATTTATCTACAGAGGAATTCCACCTGGAATACGTCCAGGAGTTCCTAAGGGGCCTGCAGGTCATCACCATTTACCTGATGCTGGTGCAGTTAGGAAAAAAATGAAAAGGTTGAAGGAGGTGTCTAAACAAGCCAATGCAAACAGGTTGGACTATGACAATCCATAAATCTGTCCCTACGTGTTAGATTCCTGTTCTGTGTCTCGTTTCATTTAGTAGTTGGACATGTCTCAAAATCACTTTTATCCATTGGTACTGTGCTGTCTGTTTGTGTGTTAGTCCCTTGCAGACCACAATTCTTTCAGAACCAATGGAAACCTTGGCTTCTCCAATAGTGGAAAAAATGGATTACTAACAACTGTAACTAAACTAGATTTCAGCCAAAATTCTTGGCTTAATGCAGTTGCAGATAACATTATAAGCCTCCTCCTTTGCTTTTTTCATAGTTCCACTTTTTGTGTTACCTGCCAAGATGCTTCCTTCTCCTGTCATCTCGTTCTGACTGCCTTCTCTACATCTAAGTGTTTGACTCTTTAGCATAGGAGAGTGTCTAGAATGCTCCCAGAATTGTTAGCTCCTGTTCATTGATCAGTGGAAAACTTCTAGGAGCTTTCTTCATCAAGATGCGAATGCCAAGTGTTACAATGGTGTGCAACTTCTAATTCAGTAATGCTTATTCTTTGCAATTACTATAAACTGAGTATTTTATATATATATAAGGATTGTAAACAAGTATGGATTTTTTTTAAATGATTTCACTCTTTCAAGTATGATTTCACTCTTTCAAGTAGCTTCTTCAAAACTTCTTTGCTCTCCTTCAGATCTGTTAATATTGCCCAAAGAACTCTGTCCACACTTGTGAGCAGTAAATGGGAAAACATCTTTTTTCTAGAAGTTTAGTACGTGAGCGTTACTAACTAACTTTCCTAGAGGCACAAATTTTCACATGCATTACTTAAACTTCTGCAGATCCAATGACGTATCCCATGGAGGAAGAAATAAATGGAGTTAATGTGAGGAAAAGGAAGTGGCCAAAGAAAACATTTGTTCTTCTAAATTAATTTCACTCAGTTTTATGTTTCAATAGAATATATTTTGCCTTGTAGATTTTTTTGTATTTTAAAATTTGCAGCAAAAACATAACACATTTAACACTGATGTTATAATTTTGCAAGCTACAAGGTATATTTATTTTCTTTACAGTAATTTGGGCTGTTATGAGCTAATTAAAATTCCTCCTGGTACAACCCAGTACTGGAAGGTGTATTTTCCCAGCTGATGTAGATGTGTATTTCCATCCTCCTCTGTTTATTCTCAGTGCTTTGCACAAAGTGCCACAATCCCCAAATCTTGCCTAGATTAGGAAACACTGCCTCACACATTTGGCAATATTAAATGATACTTGGCTACACCTGGGTAAACTGTTTTAAATGTATTAAAATTGAGAGGAACTATAGTAGAGAGCTGCAAATTATGAGTAACGTGGAGATCATGAAGAGAAACTGATTCAGTATTTCTCAAATACCTGAACTTGGAAGCACTCAATGAAAATACTGTGCAGAAGTTTCAAAATAAGTAGAGATTTTTTTTTTCTGTTTATGAACTGGATTACCTTTAGGCTTAAGTTGAGGTGCTGTTTCTTAGCATTTAAAATGCGGTAAGTATTTGTACTTTATTATCTAGAAGCAATTTTAGTCTTATAGTTAGCCTAGCAGTATTTCGCTCCTGCATTTTATTCTTTCAGCTGGAGGTGAAATAAAAAGATAAGTGTTCAGGATGTTTAGCTCAAAGAAAGAATTTAAATAATTACCTATCTTTAAGAAAGTTTCAATTTAGAGCATTGTCATGGTTTAACCCCAGCCAGCAACTAAGCACCACACAGCCGCTCGCTTACTCCCTTGCGCAGCAGGATGGGGGAGAGAATCGGAAGGGTAAAAGTGAGAAAACTTGTGGGTTGAAATAAAGACAGTTGAATAGGTAAAGCAACAGCCGCGCACGCAAGCAAAGCAAAACAAGGAATTCAGTCACTAATTGCCATTGGCCAGCAGGTGTTCAGCCATCTCCAGGAAAGCAGGGCTCCGTCACACGCAACGGTTACTTGGGAAGACAAATGCCATCACTCCAAACGTCCCTCCCTTCATTCCTCTTCCCCCAGCTTTATCTGCTGAGCATGGCATCATACGGTATGGAATACCCCTTTGGTCAGCTGGGGTCAGCTGTCCCAGCTGTGTCCCCTCCCAACTTCTTGTGCACCCCCAGCCTACTCGCTGGTGGGGTGGGGCGAGAAGCAGAAGAGGCCTTGACTCTCTGTAAGCACTACTCAGCAATAATGAAAGCATCCCTGTGTTATCAACACTGTTTTCAGCACAAATCCAGAACATAGCCCCATATGAGCTGCTGTGAAGAAAACTAACTCTACCCCAGCCAAAACCAGCACAAGCGTATATTAAAGTTGAGAAATCCGTAAGTTGCAATCTTATTGATTACACTACCACAACTAATGTAAAGCTAAGTATATTCATAATCAACAATCTTTAAAAATTGTCTCTTAGATAGAAATGCAGCCCAGAAGAAATCGAGTTGAAACGTTTTAGCAAAATGAGTCACTCAGTTTTAGAGTAGGGAAAACTATTTTCATAAAATTTAGTTGAAATAAGTTTTTCCTGTGAATTTGGTTTGAGAAAAATAGGTTTGGGGTTTTTTTGCTCGGGAAGCATCTCCCCTCCAACACTGTAAGCTAAACTTCAACTATATGACACGGGTTTGGACAGATTTCACTATCCACCAATTGAGTTCATATATAATGAACAGTTACAGTAAAAATCTTGTACTGAGTCAAATACGTGTATACAAAGATTATCAAATATTTGTTTCTTTACCAGTAACACCTACATGGATCGTCTTGCTTTTTCAGAGTAGCTACAGCGTTTGTTTTATTGTATCAAAGTAGTTTTATCTCTGTCATCGTCTTAATGAATTGTAGCATATGGAAGTATTTAATTTCCTTGTTGGCTGGAGGGGGGAGGGGGGCAGTGAAGGTAGAGGAAAAAACAAAATGCAAGCATGTTTAAGTAGTGTGCTAATTTATGAATTACTAGCAATAGCTCCTGTATTGCAAAATGATTCTTTCTTTAACTGTCTCAGCCTGATGGGTTATTGCTATCAGATTATTCCAATTTCTTCCTGCCTGTTGCTTGATGTCCAGTATTCCTCAGTCAAACGAGGCATGGGGAACCTTGGAAAAGGGGATTGCCTCATCATTCTACCATTTGTTAGAATATCTTACAGCATTTCTCAGTAGTTTTTTTAATAGAAAGCTTTCTCTCACTCCACTTCTAACCAATTTGTCAGAAATTGGTTCCTCTACAAAACGATCGTATGGATGTACTAGGAGACTTGCCAGATGCTCAGTTACGGTATAGAATAAAATCATAGAATCATTAAGGTTGGAAAAGACCGCTAAGATCATCGAGTCCAACCATCAACCCAACACCACCATGCCCACTAAACCATGTCCCGAAGCGCCACGTCTACACATCTTTTAAATACCTCCAGGGATGGTGACTCAACCACTTCCCTGGGCAGCCTGTTCCAATGTTTAACCACTCTTTCAGTAAAGAAATTTTTCCTCATGTCCAATCTAAACCTACCCTGGCGCAACTTGAGGCCATTTCCTGTCATCCTAATTGAGACAAGAGGAAACTTGAACATAGCCGCCTTGGCTACCCAAGCAGGTCCCTGACCTGGGGTGGAACATGTGAAAAAACATCTTGTTCTGGCTAATTCTAAGGTAGGAAAATTCCTTCACAGTGCCTTTAAAAACAAACAAAAATCCCCCAAGATCCCTCAAAAGGAGTTGCCAGAACACTCCTAGAACGCTAGCACCGTACTAATTATCTAAGTGGTAGAAGCTCTTGGCTCCAAATGTAGGTCACTCTTAAAAGTCTGCTGCAGTATTGACCTTACTGGCTGGCTCATGTGATGAGTTCTTGCTCATCTCTGTAAGAAAACCTTGAAGGAGTCGTCTTTTTCACAGACGATAACAATAATGAAAGAAGCTGAGGTATTTTCAGATATAATCACGCTAAGATTGTGTTTTGACATTCATTTTTGTTTTGATGACCAGGATCTGGAAGGACAACATGGTGGGGTTTTTTGTTTTGTTTTGTTTTTTTTCCAACTTAGTTGAGCCTGTTTTCCTCTGTTTTGTGGAAGTCTGATTTGTATTTTGGCTGATGAAAGGCACTTTTTGAAGATGCCTTACTCATAGAAAGTTACTTTTTTGTGTGTGTGTGTCCTAGTTAGAATAAATGCGTCGGGGGGGGTTGAGTGTCATATTTCGAAGACTTTCATCTTGCTATGTATTGCAATTACTCAGGCAAAAAGGATGGATAGCTGCAGATAGAGCAAAGCAAGTTGAAGAATTTTGGCAACGAAAGAGAGAAGCCATGGAAAACAAAGCTCGAGCTGAGGGACACATGGTATGGAATCTGGTCTTCCCTATGTATATTACCGTTTCAGCATGCTTTATGAATCTTTGAAGTAGCATCGTAACCATGAAATGCTGGCTAAATATTTTCCTTAAGTATTAAAAGAAAAAAAAAGAAGAGAGGGAATGGGAGGTAGGTTTTCTGCATTTTGTTATTGATTTTATTATAATGTAACGGAATGGTGCAATACCTTTCTCATGACTGTAAACTTATTAACAAAGGAAAATACCTTTTTTGCATGTGTCAAACTTGATATTGTGAATATTAGAACATTCATTCACATTTTTTTTCTGTTCATAGCTTTAAAGTTTGGGTTAAAATTAAACTTTCTGTATTACTCAGTAGTTTGAACCTAAAATGAAGTTTGATTAAACTGATACAGCTAATGATCAGATACAGTAGTGTGTTTTACAAAAACACATTCTGCTTATTGAGAAGTTATTATAAAGACATCTATCTTCGTCAAGGTTGATGTTTCTGAAACCTTTACTCTTTAGAGATGAACTAGTGGACAGTGTCACAAAATGTTCTTTGTTCTTTATCCTTGCAGTTCTAAATTCAGTATCCCTTTAGGAAGTCTGTTTTGTAGGTAAAGATATCTTGGAAATGACTCATTTGCACTAGGACTTTGTGTGGTTGAACTATGTGTTTTCATAATGTGAACAGTTTTGGTTTTTGAGTGCTTCTCCACACTATTCATACACAACCAAGTCACAATATCGCTGTCAGCTGCTGACACTAAACTGACCGTGCTGCCATTGCAGTGAGATGAGACCAACTGCAGATTTATAGAAGCATCTCCTGAGTTATATCTGAATATCAGATCATGATTTACAGCCAGGTCTTTGTTTCAGGGATTATTTCACTTACAGTAAGCAATTCTTAGATACTTTGATTCACTGCTTTGATGGTGAAGTGTTCTTAGATTAGTATATGTGTTTTGAAGCATGAGTCTTCCACTTTAAAACTATGGTTCTGTTTTTTAAAACCTCCAAGACCAGTAAATAGTTTTGAAAAAAATGAACAATTCTTGTTAAGACTGCCTCTTCTTAGACAAGTCCTTAGTAGTACCTGCTTCCATTTTGTTCCTGACTTTGTTGGCTTTAATATAAATGTATGAGATCAATTAATGCAAGATACCCAAGTATTCAGGTTAATGTCTCTCAGGTTTCTCTAATGTATTCAACTGAGCCCAAATGTTTTATTCTTAACTGGCTGCCGTAATAAAACAGGGAGGTTACTGAACAGTTGTAGAAGTAACTTCCAGATGTTTAAGAATTAAAACTCGAAGCCAGGGTTTCAAATTCATGTACTATCATTTGCCATTGATAGCAGAAGTTCTCAGCAGCTTCCTTCTGTTTGTGCAGGAAAATAATTTGACTAGCTGGCAGTAGTTCTCATATAGGGATGGGACTATTGTCCAGAGCATGATGATCTGAGAGGAGAAATCAGTAGGAATCATCAGCTAATATGCAGTCCTTTGTCATATAAAGACTTGTAAGTTAAAGGACTCGCGCTAATTTACCCAGCTTCTGTTAAATATAGTTGCTGTCAATTTTAATTTTCAAGTGACAGTCTAAAGTTTGACTCAGTAGTTGAGTTCATGATACTTTGTCATCTCTTCTTTAAGACAGCTGCTGACCTTATTTGCTACTTCACTGTAGCTGTGTGGCATTGCAAAACATTGAGTCCTGGTCTTTGAAAGTTTTAATGTAGGCAGATGAGTAAAAGTTAACAATCTACAGAAGGAAAATCAGTTCTCAAAAATCTTGCTTCCAGTTTCTTTCTTGTTTAAGAGCAGTGATATAAATCTCCATCAGTTTATTGAAAATACCTAAACTAACTTGAATGCTAGAATGGAGAACAATGAGATGACTTGAATAGTGCCAGTTAGGTTTTGTAAAGCTCAGGAACATGCATTAAAAAGTTAAAAATAAAACCAAATATTTTCTGAAAAGTATTCCTTTCCATTTTGTATGACTTAATGTTCAAGCTGAAACCAGAACTCATGGAGTCCTCATGAATGTATGCTGCTACTTATCCACAGGACGGTTCCTTTAATGTGTTCTCTGATCCCCTGGTCACTAAACCACAGAAGTGCAGAAATGTGCTGTTTGAGATGACTTGAATAGTGCCAGTTAGGTTTTGTAAAGCTCAGGAACATAAGCTCAGGAACATGCATTAAAACCAAATATATAAAACCAAATATTTTCTGAAAAGTATTCCTTTCCATTTTGTATGACTTAATGTTCAAGCTGAAACCAGAACTCATGGAGTCCTCATGAATGTATGCTGCTACTTATCCACAGGACGGTTCCTTTAATGTGTTCTCTGATCCCCTGGTCACTAAACCACAGAAGTGCAGAAATGTGCTGTTTCCTTGAGTTACTGATTTTTTTGCTCAATCTGAGAGAGTGTTTAGCCAGAATATTTGGATTCAGTCCTCCCTATCAATAACTTAACTGGAGTATTTACTTACCGATGGTTCTCTACACTCCAGCTTGAGAAATAAAATAACAAGCCCTGGTCTTTTATAAGGAAGAAGGTCCGTGTAACTATCACATGTATGCTTACAGTCTTTGTTGTATGTTAACAAATCAAGGTATTTTTAACCTGTTCAGCAGAGGCTTATGGTGTATCATGAACAAAATAATACAAATATTTTGAATTTTAATCCAAGCAGGAAACCTGGGGTTAAATGATTCTTGTACTGTTTTGTATTGGACTTCCTTAAAGGTTGAAATCCTTTTGGTGACAGTTAGGACACTGAGTACATCATACTAACCAAGACTATACACTGTGAATGCATATGTGTTAGGCATTTAACACAGCTTGTTAGATGTAATATGTGTATTTAAGTATTAGGTTTTTGAGTTTGCTACTTGTAGTATGTTTTAAAAAAAGTCATCATTGTGGAAGAAGCTTAATCTAAGGACATACAAGGATTCCACTTCTATTTTAGGCTTGGCTCAACAATGGCAGAAATGCCAGCTCTGTGCCACAATTTGTATATAATCCAGATGTAGAAAAACTCATGGCCATCAGAATTTAGGCTTTCTAACATAGCAGGAGAAGATCAGAATTGCAGGGAGAAGGCAACTATGTTCTTAAAGCTCTAGTCTCTCTCTTTGGCTACTCAGGATTTTTAGTTACTACTGTTATATGTTTCGTGTAAGTGAAAAGGGGTTATTGGTTACCTTCAGAATAACTGCAGGTCATTGACGGATTTGGTTTCTTGTAAGTGAAGAGTTATTGGATAAAGCAGATAATTTTACCGCCCCAGCCACCTTAAATTTGATACCATTAAATGGCAAACAGGGTACACTGCAAAACGTGGCAGATATCTATGGAGGCAGGCCCATTTCTGCAAGAGGAAGGAAATCCAGAAACAAGGAGGAAGAGGTATGCTTGCCGCATGTTTGCCACTTTGCTCATCACACGAATAGCACTATTTTGACCTTGACTGTGCCTAGTTTCCCTGCATGGTTCATCTGTGTAACAAAATAAAAGGACTTTATAAATTCCTAGGAAATTATTTACTGTATAAAGTTCTAGAGTTTGGGTGTGTCTGTTGTTGGTTTTGGTGTTTGTTTTTTTTTTTAATAATCAAAATAATAGCTGTCTACATCGGTCTGTCTCGGAGAGGTTCTTGAATGTGCATACATATAGATATGACTCTGTATATTTTAATCCTGTTGTGATAAATATAACCATTCCTAGCATTCAATGATATAAAATGTAATGATAGCTTAATACTGAGAAACATACGTTCCAGTTTTCTTATTTTCATTAGATGAGACTTTTTCTGGAGATTAGTAAATGCTAATATGGTGATAGTAATAGTGTGGGGGTTTGGGGTTTTTTTTTCCACCCATCTTATTTTTTTGTGGAATCTTATGTATTTTAAGTTAAACACACTGGAGACAGTTTCAATATAACTGAAACTTATTTCCTTTCTTTGCCTTAGGAATATTTGGCAAGATTAAGACAGATCCGGCTACAAAACTTTAATGAACGTCAACAGATTAGAGCAAAACTTCGTGGAGAAAAGGTTGGTTTGAAAAATAATCTTAAATGCTTATGGAAGTTGGCTGTGGGATGTATTCTTTTATCCCTGTGGGAAGACTTTTCTCATAGGCAGTTTTATATATAGACATATATTTTTGACATTTAATTCTGTTCCACAGTTAGTGTACTTCCATCTCCTAGAATATGCAAAACCTGTTTATTTCAGTGCTGGGGGTGCAGCTTCAGTGCCTGTAAACTAACAGTGTTCTAAAAACAAAACAACATAAAGTTACATCTGAATTTGACATGTAAATTTCTCATCAAGCACTAGCACGTTTATATTTATTTGCTTTTAGTTATAGAAACTTCTCCAGAATTCACTTTTTGACAATGCTCACACAGAATGCGTATGAAGCGATTCTTTTCGTACATTCTGTAGGTGTGTATTAAAGTTAGAAATTCCTAGCATGAGCTCAATTTAATCAATACACTTTTTCTCAAACATCACTTTTCCAAAATATGTTCATAATACAACAAAAACAAAATAATATGTTCATAAAGTAGACTCAGAACAAACACTTCTTAAGGTGTTAAATGAATAATCCAAGGCACCCTTAGAAGCAATCCATTTCCGTGTTAAAAAAAGAGTTTAATCTGAGAGGCAATCTATGTAGTAAATACAGTCTGGAGTTTGTTTCCATCTTTTCATTAACCCACTGTGTGATCTTGTACTTCTGTCTGTTCTTCCCCGTCCTGTCCATTGTCTTAATAGAGTGTTTGGGTTTCCTCAAGTGATTACCTGCCTATTTATTCACATTGTACTTTGATTTAAAACTAGAGAAATGTTCCTGCCACTTCCCCACACACACACTTTAAGCACCTGTATGAAGTGCTTCCCTGCATCTTATGTATAGTGTGTGGACATTTAAGACAAGACCATGCCCAGTACCACTTAGTTTCTTTGGACCACCAACCCAGCTAAACAGAGTTCCACATTGCTGTAGGGCTGGGGGGGGGCTGTTAATGCTAAAATTTTCTATTTTTTTCCTGTGTTAGTGACTTCTTTTGAATTGTTTTCTTTATTGTCTTTAACCTTGACTGCATCTCGCTGGTGAGATGCAAGAGAGCCAAATTCAGTCCCTTGATTGCGGTGCAAAACTTTAGTGCATTGAAGAGGAACCCATGCCCCTTTAAATCTAAAATGAATGATCCAGAGCAAAAGTTACATACATTTTTACCTGAGGAGACTATGCAAACTTTGGAAGATGTGCTAGTGGCTAAGTCTGACATGGGACCAACATGGGCCGTTCCCCTAAGTTTTTCTTGAGGAGCAAGAGGAAAATGAAGGTCTTGTGCATCTATGAAGTTATTGTAGAGGCTGGTTAGTGAAGTGCATCACTATTACTGACTCACATAAAATGCTAAGTTGATGCACCATAAGCACATGCTGTCTTAACTGCATTTGGTGTTAGTTTCACTCATAACTCTGTCTCCTCTGCTGTTCTGGACAAGCTTCAAAACTGCTGCAATGGGACTAGTCATCTCCATACGCAGCCCTATGAAATCTTACTGTGGCTCATGAGTACCCTTAGAATACTGACAACAGTGCTAAAATGTTACCAGTATAGAGCCATTGCTGTACTGCACTGTTTCTTCCAGTTTTTTCACTAAGCAGCTGCAATACTTTCTTTCAAAATTAGGAGCACCCACACTCTACCTGCAGTATGGTCAACTGCAGAAGTAAAGGTACTCTCCAGAAACCTTTTCTCTGGAGGCCAAGGCTGCTTGTGCTTGTAGTCAAACAAAAGTACTGTTACTGTGACCATGACATTAATTCTCTGTATGGGTTATTAGGCATATCAGGAACCTAACTTCCTTTCCCAGTGGCTGTACCTTACCTGGGGTAGTGTTGTCCCAGAAGGTATGCCACCTACAAAGGATCAGAGAATAGATTAATACCTTTCCAGGAAGTAGGCCCAAACCAATTTTCAGAATTCAGAGACCAAGTTTAAAAGTCTATTTTTTTTTTTTCTCTTGATGACCTGCAGATGCAAACTTTATCTAGGGGAACACCATCTCAGACCAAATCTTGTCATAGATATGTTTATTTCCTTATGTTAACGATTTTTATATCTATTGCTACTGCATAGTATCCTATACTGCATAGTATCCTATTTTATATACAATAGATTAATATATGTATTCATGCCTTTGCCTATGAAAAGTGCCAAATTATTTTTCTGAAGTTTTTCTATCTTCAGTGTTCTTTCCAGTCGTCTTTTTCTTTTCTGTTGGCTCACAGAAGCCAAGGTGGGCATGACCTTTTTTTTTTTATTATTTTCACTTTAAAATTTACCTAAAATTCTTGCTTGTGTTTTGCCAAATTATTTCTAATAAAACTCTTTTTCTTATACTGCAAGAAGCCTACTAAATAGGCCTTCTAAATAGTTTATTTTAAATAAAAGGTCTGCACAAGTTGGTCATGAACAATAAAAGGCTCCTGTCAGAACTTTCTTTGTGTAACTCTGTCAGTCTGTTCTGTAAATAAGAATATGCAGAGGCTGTGGAAAGAAGTTAGAGAGATTGAAACCAGAGATTTCAGAGGTAGACCTCATATTCTTACTTGTTACTATTTCCCCCCTCACCCACTCCACCTTCCTTGGAGCACATACAGTGGAAGAAACTGGAATTCCAGAGCTTCAAACCTTTCTTGTATACCTTACCTGCAGAGCATGCAACAGTGATGAGGGGTGGCAGGTGAGAGCTCAGCATCGTTAGGTCACTTACCTTGCAACAGTAGGCACATTACTTTCTTCCTGGCTTGTAAAAGCTTCATATCTTTTAAAACCAGAAAAGCCCCACAAAACCAAAGAAATAAACAAAAAACCCCCCACAAATCTCAAAGATGAACTTCTGTCCAAGTAGACATTACATTTGAGTGAGGAGTTACCTAGTGAAATTACAACTTGTGTTAGTCATACAGCCAGTCTAAATGATCCGAGTACTCACTTACATCACTCAGCTTTTAAATACATGAATTAATGATAATTCTTTGAGGACACTTACTTTGCAGAATGAAGCTGCCAGTTCTGATGGACAAGAATCAAGTGAGGAAGCAGAACTGAAACGCAAAAAGATAGAAGCACAGAAGGTAATTGTGGGGAGGGAGGCGATGGAACTTACTGTTCTCAAATTTGTTTCATATCTCATGAATGAGATATTTCATTTTGCTATCAACAGTTTGTTCATACATCCACTACAAGAGGTTTTTATTTTAACTGTGTTGATGTAACAATTCTGTTGAACTGTTTTATCTCAGTAATTTTAAAATACGTTGTGACATAGCATAGCAAGTCAAGGATTTTTCCCATCCCTGCCTTTGAGATTTTTTTCTAGGTTAGCTTTAGTCCTAAAGGCAATTTGGTATAACTAAAATAGCATTTTGATACTGAAAGGGAAAGGAAGATGCACTTTAAATAACAACAACTTTATTTTAGTTAAAAGAATAAAGGAAGGCAAAACTCTACATGTGTTGACACGGGCTACATGTGGATTGGAAGGTGAGCTATATACCCCTGTGATGAAGTACATTTAAAGCAAATGTGTTTCACAGAAATCCGATGTTTGATTGGAACTTCATTCCATCTGGTGTTCTTATAGCAATAACTATCTCTACCATACGATACGTAGCACGTATGATTATGATTAAATACATGTATCCTATGATTATTCCCCCCCCATCATCTGCAAAGAGCAATATAAAAACAAGCTAACCTTATGTCTAACGTTAAAACTAGAGGTGAAACAGCAACTGAAGCTTTTTGTGTTTATGTTGAGTAAGTTTGTAAAGTTTAAACTGAACATTTAATATTTTGTGATTAATGCATTTGGTTTCAAAACTAATTTTAAGTAGAGATTCTAATTTTACATTACTCCATTTAAGATTACTATGTACACTAAAAATATAACCATGTAAATCAAGAACTGTAATTAAATTTTGAGGAGTTGGCGTTATTTTCAACATAAAAGATCAGTTATTGTACTTGGGTGGTGATTTTGGCAGTGGAGTCCTCCCTTCGCAGTCTATGCAGTAATAAGTGAGAGAAAGGAAGATGAAGTAATCCACAAATGTTTCTTTTTAAAATGTTCCATGGAATGGGGTACTAATGCTTTTTATGACTTTAAGTTGGTCTTGTTTGTTTGTTTACTATAGGCCCAAGCAAATGCTCGAGCTGCAGTTCTGAAAGAACAGTTAGAGCGAAAGAGAAAGGAAGCATATGAAAGAGAGAAAAGAGCCTGGGAAGAACATGTAAGAAAATAAATCTGTTACACACAGTCTAAGTATATAGTGCCGTATCTTTGTATAACTAAAATCCTATACTGTGATTTTTCAAGCTTAGATAATCAGTTTGTCTTCTGAAACTGAGGAGAGCATCTGTCAGTCAGAATTCCCTCATTAGTAGCCTAATCTTAGGTATACTTGTATGAAGAATTTGGTTCAAGAATTTAAGAACATCAAATCTAAGAATCATTAGGATCACCTTAAATATTTTATTGATGATCTGTAACTTACCAAAGTGTACTTAATCTTCTTTTGCTTCTGTGTGCTGTGGAGTGACAAGTCCAACTAGTAATATATGGCTACAAAAAACAGGAAGTTGTGAAGCTGATAAACTGGAAATAGTTCACATGTGCAGTTGGCAGTTGTCTTTTGTATGAAAATGTGTGGCTTTATTGTCCTTTTCTAAGGTTTACATGGGCCTATTTGATAATACTGTGTTTAATGTGTGAAGTCTTGAAGTTAATTTGTTGATTTAAATTGTTTTAATTGAATCTATACAGCTGATAGCGAAAGGAGTAAAGAATCCTAATGTGCCTTTTCATGTGGGAGCTACAGAACAGAGTCCTGTGCAGGGACTACAAGAGCTTGGAGCAGCTCTTCCTAAGCCACAGCTTCCGGTGAAGGCCGGTACACCCGTCATCTCCATGACTTCTGCTTTGAAGGAAGTGGGTGTGGTAGGTACTTTTGCTAAGAGGGTAAAATTGATTGGGGGGGGGATACTGATTTGAAAAAGAACTTTTATAAGAATGTGTAGATTAGGCAGAGAAAAAATCGTTAAGGATAGTTGTTGCTTGTAATTGGAAAGAAGGAAAAAAAATGTAAAAAGAAACCAAAACTTGGAAGCTGTTGAAATACATCTGTACACTGAAACTCAAATTCAATCAGTTTTGAACAAAATGGCTTACTTATGATGAACCCTAGGTTGCAATTCGAATTTTGATCAAGGCAGTCATGATTAGTGGAAGAAGATACCAACTAACCAGCATTTCCATCAGCCTCTTGAACAGGGGAATTAAGGAATTTGTAACCTGGTGGAAGTGAGAAAATAAATTTTGAATGATAGGACTATTTTATATTAATTCTTGTTTTCCGTGAGTTTGAAAGTATGTGCTGATTATAACAGAATATAAAGTTTAAGAGACTTGAATCTGATAGTGTTGCTTTTTCTTGGTGTCTAAAACACTATTAGAGACTTCCTAATTTCTGTTTCCTGTGATCTTGGGTCCTGATATTGTAAATGCTTACACATTTACCATTTGGTTTAAGTAACAATTGTGAAACTGAGCATGCAAGTGAATGATTGTACAATTTGAGTTTTTAACACAATCTGTGTTAATTTGAATGCTAACTTTTGGGTTTTTACCTAAGCTATTTCTAGATTTCAATGTAGTGTAGGATTATATACTGTATACAACCCTGAAGGCTATGACTATGGGAATATGGTGAAACTTAGTGCTAAATAGTGTATATAAAATGTAATACACTGAACAATGTCAGTTGATAACTGGAAAAATAACCAAATCATGTTTTGACAAATACTTAAATCATTAGCACATTTCTTCTACGTGGATAGTTTGTCTTACAGTAATGCAAGATGGTGACTATAACTGACTAAAAATTAGCACACAGAACAATTGGAGAAGACAAGGCTTGTACACAAAGATTATAAGTTCTACATTTTTGCCTTCAATTTTTAGTTTGATTATTTTACATATTTACTATTTTACAATTTTGAAGAGCAAATATGCTTTCTAAATGAAGTTCATATTGATTGCTTTTGGAAGCCTGGTAGGTCTTATCCAATAGTTGAAATTTCATTGCTCCCATAATTGAGGCAGGTTAAGAACAATGCAGAATGTTTCCCCGAAAAATGCATCACATAATGGAATATTTGCCTTAGTTTAGTGTAATTGTGTATTTGCCTGGTCTCAATTTACTTACTCTGGGCAGGCTTTCTGATATGTTTTCAGATAGCAAGGAACTACTGTTTTCTTATTCTTTACCGACTTGACATTATACATACTGTAATCACTAAAGTTGTTTCTTCTCCATTCTGCTTTTCTTTACAGGTGCTCCTTGACTGTGTCCTTGCCACTTTTTTTTGTTCTCTTCTAGATTTACTCATTTCTAGCATTGGAATTTGGTGGCATTTTGCTGTAGAGATCATACCTAGCTTTATCTCTACACTCTGAACTTTTCACTTGTCTGCTTAAACGAGTCCGATTCATTTGCTCACCACTTTCAGATAGTGAATGGTTCAAAGACTGAAGCTGCCCTTGAAATTTTGTCTTTGGGAAGCCCCATAAAAACAGAAGTATCATACATTCTGTCTCAGTTTATCTGCAGTTGTCAATGAAAAGGTTTTAGAGGTGATTTTTCACTATTACGTCTATTAATATTCTCAAGATTTTTTTTTTCTGACATATTCTTCTACATTGTATTTCATGCTTCTTGGACTTAAAGGATGAAAATGCAACTGTTATCCAGGAAGCTAAGGAGGAAATAAAAAAGCCAGATTTTGCAATGCAAGTATGTAAAATTGTATTCAGTTTGATTTAATTTCCTTTTAAGAAAGGTACTATTTTAAGTGAAATATGTTGGCCCCTATTTCAGAATAAACGAGAAATACTGAGAAGATTAAATGAAAATCTTAAAGCTCAAGAAGATGAGAAAGGAAAAAAGGAGTGTAAAAATATCTCTGAATTAGCTGGGTCTGAAGATGGTAAGGAACAAAAAGAAGGTGACCATCCACTTCTAGGAGATCGCAAAAAATGGGAATCTGGGGCATCTGAGCTGGTAGTTCCTCTAGCTCAGTTATCAATGGAAGATTCTCTCTCCGGAACAGACCGTAAGTACTTTTTTTTTGTCACCATGATATTAGTAAATCAGTTTACCATGTGTAGTGTCTGTTTTTATAAAGCAAGTACTCTTTATTATTATTGTCTTGTTATCAGTTGTGTGTCATCTGCTTCTAGAAAACAGGTGGTTATGTATTCCTTTGGATAAGGAATAAGGCACAGGCTGAGTAATTAATTGGCCTGCAGGAGATTCAACAAATAATTTCCCGATTTCAACAAATAGTTACCTGATGAAATGCATGGTTACTTTCTTTGAGCTTGCTTTGTAAAATGTCTTTTTAAATAGGCACTAATTTAACAGAAAGAATAAAAAGCACTTAAAATATATGGAAGTTTCTTATTTAACTCCAAAATCATTTTATGTTGTCAGTAGAACAATAAAAACTGAGGATTTTCTCAATTTATATCAGTTACTTTTATTGCGCCCTTCATCAATCTTAGCTTTTTCTTTTTTTAAATCAAGCATGTCTCTTCAAATTTTCTGTCTGCCTTCTCTGGTCTTTCGGGTGGAGGACCTTTTTCCTGGTTTCAGTGTGTCTTATTAAGGGGTCTGTTTCACACTGAAAAAATAAATAATCATTGAGAATGTGACAAACTCACTTCATAGCATAGTATGGCTGGGATATTAGAAGATGAAGAAACAACTTCTTTTGCTCTACTATTCTTTGTTGCTTTATATCCTCTGTTTTCCTTGGAGGGAGAAATAACAGAACAAATGTCAAAGGATAGCACACAAGAGACTTTCTAGTTTCCCATTTCAGGTAAAGTTAAAGACCATCTCATGCCAGTTTTAAACATTTCTCATATTGTTTTCTTTCGGAGTGCCTGAATTGCTGAAAAGATCTCCTGCTGCTATTAAGTTGCAGATGTTAACTGGCATTGAGTAACTCCTGTTATTAAACGGAATTGGCAGAAGAAAAACTCTAGACTTTTGAGGATAGTCTTTAGGCTGTCTGACTTGGAGTGAGGTGGCATGAGCCTGGCTTTGTAGTTTTTAGTTTTGTGGAGGTTGTTTGTTTGTCCATTATATAGAAAGTGAATAAAAGTTTCTAATTTCTGAAAGTTTCTGTATTTGTGTCCCAACAGGACAAACTCTGGGGGAAGTAATTAGATCAGATATTGGCGAACCCCACAGGAAAGTCTGGGGCAAAAGCCCTACTGATTCAGTCCTGAAGATCCTAGGAGAAGCAGAGTTGCAGCTGCAAACTGACCTGCTCGAGGAACTAGATGTACTAAATGGTAAGCGCAGCTGGTAATTATCTGCACTGCAAGTGTAGGAAGTGCCAGATTGCCAGTTTGTCTACTGAGGACAATTTTGAAGTCACAGAAGCATATTCTATCCTCACTCTTGCTTTCCACTTCTGGATGTTGCCTCAGTTCTAAATGTCAGCACAGGCTGATACTGGAAGACACCAAAATACTTCAAACTCAGTGAAGTGGTAAGAAATTAAGAAGGATGTGCTGAAAGGGAAGGATCTTCATTTTGTTGAAGAGTCTTGGACTTTGCTTATTGATAGAAACAACTCTGTTTTTCGAAAGGGTGTCATCAACTGAATATTGTATTACATAGGTCTTAACCTTCTTTTAGCATATGACTTACCATATGAGTGGATTTTTTTTTTTTTTGGTCAACTCCTGCTTTTTTGTCCTTTCCAAGGACAAAAGGACTTATGTTTATTCCAAGTATAAACTGGTACTAATTGATAATGTAGCAAGTAAAACTCGAATTCTAATATTTCTAGCTTTCCTCTTCATAATAGTTGCAATAAAAGCATGCAAACTTTTCTATTCTATTTTTCTTTAAAGAAACAAAAATTCTCAACTTACCTTGTAGTCACATTGTAGTTTATTATCCACCTGTGTCAAAGCACTGTTTAAATAATAGAATAATTTTGTAGTAGGTACTGCAGAACTTCCTGAAGAAGATCATCAGTCCTTAATTGTAAAGGAGGAGAAGGAAGAGAAAGCTTTTCCTATGGTCGGAGCTCAGTCTTCAGTACCAATTGGTATCACAGAGTCTGACATGACTATACCAGAAGAATCTCAAAAAGCTGGACCTACCCAGGTGCAGAGCAAACCTATTATGCTGGATGGTAAGTCATTTCATTAGTAATTCTAATTACAACCTGTTTTCCAATTCAGTGAGGGAAGTAATGATACTGTATACTTTTATATCTTCCCATAAGTAATGTGCAGTTTTTCATTAACACATTTTAGGTAGGACCAAGTGCTTTCTATGCCTGTGTTGTAATTTGATTCACTAAAGTATTTTGTAAATTTCCAGAAACCTTTTTTGTGTGCTTATAGAAAACTCTCTAGAATAGAAGTGGAATTCTAAAGTGCTTCAATTTTGTTGTTGTTGGGTTTTTTGTTTGTTTCTCCCCATCAGTTGTGCTGGAATCTTTTCCCCTATATGGTACCAGCACCCTGCTGCTGTCTGGGGGAATGTTACTGAGGTTTTTAGAAGACGTGGTTTGTTGGAGCTCCAAGATACTTCTCTTGTATCAGAAACACACTTTTAGCTCTGGAGTTACAATACTTCAGTTGTTTCTGCAAAAAGCAGAAAATTATTAAAGCTGAAGGATCTAAGTGTAATCTTAAGATGTATAGTCTCTCCTGTCTTTTTGTTTGTTTGGGATTCATTTTTAATGAGGTATATGACTTCATTCATTTCAGAGCCTGATGATTTGGAAGCAGAGATGTTGGAAGAAGCAGAAGAAGGTAAAAAGCACCAGAGTAAGGAGCGTAAGGAATTTCCCATCACTGTTAATGAAGTGTGGGTAAAAGAGAAAGAGGATAAGTAAGTACTCTCTTCTGATCCTTCTCTCTCCAGTTCAAACTACTAGCTTTAACTGAGTAGGATTTAGATACATCAGTTAAAATGTTAAGTTTAGCTAAAGCTTCATTGCTTGTCTGCCATGTCAGTTTTACTGCACTTGGCAGAGGATTTTTTTCAGTAGAATAATGACTATTTTTACATGGTGTTTCCCCTGGATGTGGTATTTTGTAATAGGGCACAACATGACAGAAGAAATGAGGCACTTCCTGAGAAAGTAGCGCTTGACAAGGTGCAACCACAAAAGGAAGCTCCAGAAGGTCAGTTGAAGTCTCTTGTTTTGTTTATTGTAGCTGGCAGTTTGCAGTACTTGAGCCATCCCTTCTCACTTCTTCACAAACCCCAAAAGAGCAAGTTTTCTGTTTTCATTTTCTTTTTTAGTTCATACTTCTAAAAAGCAACTTTCTGACGGATTGGAAAGACAAATTGTGGGTGTTATTTTTGCCACTTTGGAAGAAAAGATGCAACAACAAAGCTACACTATGTATATCATAGAATTGCTTGCTCTTGGAGGTCTTTGAAGTAACTTTAGAAGGTCTGCAGATTTTACAGTAGAACAGAAAATACATTGGCAATATGTCAAGTATCATTGATGATACTATTGCATCTATTTATGGGTGGCTTAAGCAGACTGGGGGGGGTGGTTTTCCAGTGTTTGGGCGAATTATGTTGAGATAGCTTCAAAGAAATCTAGTAAAAGGCAAGAAGCAACAGATGAAAATGGATGACACCATAATTTCAGGCATGGACTGGATAATGAGAAACTAGAAGGCATGAGAACAGAATAGGCTATAGCTGAGGGCTGTATATTGTCAAAAAGTTAAAATGGGAGAATTTCACATTATAATGTATTTACTAAAATAATCCAAAGAGATTTTAATACTTTTACAGTGCTATCTATTTTCCTCTTTAATTGTACAACAGAAATGAGTTAGTTTTATTCACTTTAGTTACTTTTTCCTCAAGAGTTTGGGGGTTTTTATCTATTTAGATTTGTAATGGACTTTCTTTTACTACATCAGAAACTTGTTCCAGTGACTGTCTGCAACCTGAACCCTTATTCCAGAGGGTAATACAGCCCCCAGCTGTACCAACAGCCTCACCAGTTCTGTCAGCTCAGTCTTCACAGGAAGAGCCTTTTGTACCTCGTTCACGTTCCATATCACCAGCAAAAAATAAAGGCAAAAGTTCATTGTTGATTGGACTTTCTACAGGGCTTTTTGATGCAAATGACCCAAAGGCAAGTTTAAAAAACTAAACAGGAATATTTGTTTTTTCTATAGTAATACTATTTTCTTATTGAGGCTGAATGAGGCCAGAACAGATGGCATAACTGTTTCAGCAGGTGTTTGTATTTGTCTAGCCATGGCTGCCCTGCAGTATGACTGCACTGTGTTCGTTGGATCAGCAGGACTCGCGCACCAGTGAGAGTCTCTGGTTTCACCATTCAGCATTCTATGTCCAGGTGTTTGTGGAGGAATGCCACCACTTCTGTGAGACATAACGGAGGGAGTTCACGAGGAAATTCCTAACTTCCCCTATCTGCTTTCGCCCTTTTGTGCAGTTTTTTCAGACTTACCGCTACCTTGCCATCATAAACATAAACACTGAACAGATCAGCAAAGGTATCTTGTCATTTCTGGCAGCCAAGTGATTGGGTGGGTTTTTTCCTGTAGGATTTAACCCACTAGCACAGGTTCTGGCTGCGAAGCAGGAAGACTGAAGAAGAGTGAATGGAACTAACTGCTTTTTTGAAGGCGTTTCCTGACCAGCTACATAGAGTTGAGTGGCAGCTCACAGTCTGTGAAATGAGCGAAGGATGGTGGAATGTGGTTTTGATATGAATTTAAAACATTTTAAAAATAGTTATGGAACTAACATAAGGTGAAACAGACTTCTTAAATTACGTGTGATACTTGCCTGCGTTCTAAAGTGGAAAGTGCATAAAAGAGCAGCTGCTTTTTGGAGAAACGATGGTGGCAAGGGTTCTCTGGAAACTCGCACACCTGCGTTGCATTCAGTCAATGTGCAGTAAAGGATTTCCTAGGTGGTGGAATGCCAGATAAGGAAGAATGTTTCTTCTTTTGACTCCCAGCCTTTTTTTGTGAGTGCATGAAAGAAGTTGCACTGTTGATGATTAATTGAATATTGAATAATATCTATTGGTTGATGCATTGCTAGGAAGCGTAATACCAGGGATAGTGCTGTTTGCATCTGTGGGACAGTAAGACTTCTTGACAAGCTTGCATCTGTTTTCACAGATCGATATATTCACATAAATAGATTTATTACTCTAATTTTGATTCCTCAAGAGTTAGTCTATCATTAACTTCCCTAGATTATGAAGCTGTTTATCCGGCAGTTGGACAGTGATTATAGAAAAGCTAACTTGTCAGTAGGGGAAGACGAACATTCTTTGTACCCTTATCAGATTTAGAAAGTAGTGGATATGCTTTATAATGAAGTTCTTCAGTGTATCAATATGAACTGCCTCAGTATGTCACTTGTTACTGCATATTTGGCATGTGTTTTAGCCATAAGTGTTTGTCACAGAATTGTTAATGTAGTACCAGATGAGCTCTACATAATACCAGAGAGCTTGGAGAAAAGCAACAGATGTGTTGTTACTGCTGCAGTAGACCTGATGAAAGAGAGCAACAAATTCCCTTTCCTCATTTGGCTGCAACAAGAGGATGTTCAGTACTTCTTTGCAGTATCTGCAGATGTAACTGACTGGAATTTCCCAAATACACCTCTGCTGCAGCTCTTACCCAGAAACTAAGGAAACCTTTAGCAGGGAGCAGGGCAGACAGAATTAGTGGCCTATCTGTAGGCAGGTCTGTATGCTACCAGAAGTAGGCTAATAGGAAAAGAAGCATTTTTCAAAATACCTGGATACTTTCAAACGATGGGGAAAGTCAGTCTTCTAATTGTTCCATCACTTTGGTAGTTAGTGGTCAAAAAGGGTGGTTACTCCTTTGATGGCAATAATGGTCTTGGCCATGTGCTGACAGAGATTTGGTATTTGACCATGTATATGAATACACTGTGCTGGTACTATACACAGCTGGTACTAGCTGAGGAACTATTTTTTCATTAAAATTTAGGGGGTTTCATTAGGAGCAAACACCGAACGTGCACGTATTCGGAGCTATGCTGAAGGAAGTTGAGGCTTATTGGTAAAAATTCTTAGTACAGATTAGGTGTTGTTTCTTGGTTTTATTCACGCTATGGTGAATATTTAATAATTTTTGAGGGTTCTTGAACTTCTTAAGAGAGAGATCTGGTAGATCACTGAGCAAACAGTTACTTTGTTTCTGTGTTGCTTTATTTCCATTGCAACAAATTACTGTTGTAATTTGAACTTCTTTTTAATACTTCTTGTAACGAACTTCTTTCTAATACTATGGAACTGTCTTGAAATACCCCATAAACAAAAGTTACTGTTTTCAGTGACCAACCTAGAGATATAATAAAATGTAATTTTAAAAAATATTCGTCACCTACTTACAATGGTTCTAAGCTGTAAGTGATTGACATACATATATTGTAAACAATTGCGCATATATATATATATAAAATTTATCTACTGCAACGTTCCTTTTCTTTAGGTAGCCGTCAAGGTAACGAACAAATCTGCACAAAACCAGGATCTCTGTATGTCAGTTGATGTTCTTAAAGCTTTTCAGTCACTGTAACCCGTAAAGGCAGAAGGAATGCTTTCGTTTTAGCTGAGAGGCAAAATTCAAGATGTCACATTTTCAACAATTAAGAGTATCTGTGCTGGACACATTGTTATTTTGAAACTGACCTTCAAATGCAAAAGGACCAAAAAAAAAAAAAAAAGTCACTTTAAAGTATTTTGTAACCTCAGATTGTCTTTAGTATTGTTACCAAACAGGCTTTTTATTACCTTTGCAGATGTTGAGAACATGTTCGCTCCCGGATCTTTACAAACTGTACAGAACTTTAGTCGATGTTCCCAGTGTAGCAGATGTGCAGCATCAACATAATCTTGAAATAGATGATACGGAAGACGAGCAAGCCAAAGAAGGACCCTCTGATTCTGAGGATATGTGAGTGTATCAAGTATTTCAACAGGCATCTTAGATCAAGAATATTTTTGGTTAGACACTAACAATTACACACAGTATATCAGCATGGGGTTTTTACCCAAATTTTAAAAATCCTGTATTGAATCGCATTTACTCTGAGTCTCGTTCCGGTGAATTGAGAAGCTAATGCGATGTACTGCTTACAATAGCTGTCTGAATTTCCTTTCTAAATTCCATCCAAGATGCTATTCTGTCTGGCTTCTGCACCTTGCATTCTGCTGAAGCAGATCCA
>NW_008825428.1:8025610-8034251 GCF_000699105.1 Pygoscelis adeliae
ACTATTTCCTTTCTTAGTATGTTCTGGGAATCTCGCTCATCTATCTTCTTTCTCTACTGTTGTGTTGGGATGGCCTTCAAGTCCGCCAGATTCTTTCAGGGGCTTCAAAATTTGACCCTGGCTCTTGACTATTCCCTGCAGCTTGGGTAGTCTGCAGGGATAAAATCATCTGGTGTATCTATTCTGATGAGATCTAGATCTCTTTTTGCTCCAGACACATTTTTATCTGGATTGGGAATGTTATACTTGTCAGGGTTCTATAATAGTGCGCAAATACAAAGATTTTGAAATTCCCTTACTAATAAAGTTGAATTGAGGACCTATCGTCATCTTTTTACAAAACAGTCTGGTATCTGTTTAGTGAATCTTTATTCCCTGTGTCTTGCATGATATAATGGTATCAGTGCGGTAATCCTGTTGGACTGAGGACACAAATACTTGTCTCTCTTCCCCCTCCCCCTCTCCAGCTACATTGGCTTTCCAGTTTGTTGGCTTAATAAAAGAAATGAGCTCTTCCTACAGGGTTTGTCTTGTAAAGTATTAATTACATAAACCTTGTATCACTTTCTTCTAGCATGTTTGGGGAGGCAGATACAGATTTGCAGGAACTCCGGGCCTCGATGGAACAATTGCTTAGGGAGCAGCCTAGTGAGGAATTCAGTGAAGAGGAGGAGTCTACTTTAAAGGCTAATGTCATCGAATGTGTAACAAATGGTACAGAGCTGGAGGAAGGAGATGAAAATAACCCCAGCAGTGAAAGTGCACTTAATGAAGAATGGCAGTCAGGTATAATTTCTGCTATACCTGTTTTAGAAGTTATTTATTGATGTTAACAGTTCAAACACAGAATAATGTTTTTGCATTGTATACTTACAATGAAATAAAGCTCTAATTAATAGCTTTTATACAGAAGTTTAAAAATAAATCAGATAATATTTAGACTTTCTGAATGTTAAGGTCAACATCTAAGCAACATTCAGTGTTGCAAATTAAATGTTGGCTGTTTGTTAGGCAGTGATTATAAGTCACTTTTTCTTTAGTTGTCTAAAACTAGTCTTCAAGGAAGATCAAAGACCCTGTGCACATCATATGTTTTGAATAATTCATGATCGCAATGTAAGAGTGAAGAAGAAATAGCAATTGACATGACTGCAGTATCTGGGATCCGGCTTACATTACAATTAAGTAATTTAACAGGCAGTCAAAATGAACGTGAAATTATTAACTTTGTCCTTAGCCCAAAGTAGCTGTTAATGCAGTCAAACTAAAAGAGAGACAGAAAAATTTATTACTGCTTTTAGCATTTTGCATTAGCTACACACCGTGGTGTGTCCTGAAGTTTCAGTTCTGGTTTTTAAATTCTGGTTGAAATAAAAGTACTTTACTACTGCTGTAAAATAAAGTGCATTTAGAAATACAGGTATAAAAAGATGTAGAAAATCAGTAACTAATCTAAAACGTAGCTTTTCTGTAACTTTGGTTCATTGAAGACAATTTTAAACAAATTGAAAATTTGTTTGAATATACCTGTAAGATACTATCTATATAATATATTCCAGTAAGTATTTTAATGTAAAATAAACTTCTTTCATTTTTTGACAGTGCTGCTGTTATACACTGATAATATACAATACTATCTGTTTCTGTGATTTAAGGAATTATTTTTCTTGGGCAAAAGCAATTCGCATTTTATAATAGGATTTTACATAGGGATTCTATCTTGTATTTTTAAATAGATCCTTTTTTTTGTTAAATTTAACCTAATGTTTGACTGTTACAAACCTATTTGTAAGGTTTCTGTAGCCTATAAGCAAAATCATCCTGATTTCTCTCACGTATCTTATTGCACCAATTGGCATAGTGTATCTGCTACACAAAGGAGATGCACTCATAAAAGAATGAGGAACTTTGTAGCTAAATTAGTACTGGTTTTTTTAGACTCGCTCCATGGAACAAGATGCATCTCAGTGCAGAAATTAAATAACTGATTCTTAACATACACATCCTTATTTTCTGCTGGAAGACAGCTGCTTCATTAAGGAGCTCCTTTCCCTAGCACGGGACAGCCACTGAACCCTTCATCAGTTCCACCTCAGAAATACGTGGAATGGTTATATGGAACTTGACCTACTAACATTGCTTTGCTAAATAAAAGTCTGCTTTAAGGCCATACCTTGTTTTCTTTCAGTATGAATACCCTTACAGTTAACTATCAGAGTGGGGTTTTAGAGGAGATAGCTAGATGCTTCCCATTTGGCATTCAGAATTTCTTTGCTGTCAAGAAAGGGACTCTTCCTATTTCCTTGCAGGTTGTCCAGAACATCTGCCAACATCGTCTAGTGCTCCTGAGCTTACCTGCTTTCATTACATTTAGAGGTCTGTGTGGATATCAAGTTTAGGGACATAGAAACAACATTAAGAATGTAGGAAAATGGAGGGGGGTTTACTGTTGTTTTCTTTCTTTATAGATAATAGTGATGGAGAGATAGCCAGTGAATGTGAAGAATGTGACAGTATCTTCAGCCATTTGGAAGAGTTGAGATACAACCTGGAGCAGGAAATAGGCTTTGAGAAATTCATTGAAGTTTATGAGAAAATAAAGGTTTGTGGAATAACCTCAAGTGGGAAAGACTTTAAGAAACAAGTACCTAAGGCTGTTTACTGTGCCAGTAACTAATTGCATTGTGTGACTAGAATCAATGCTCGTTTCTTTAGTCTTTTATTCTGTTTCAACACACTAAAATATTAACAGAGAAAATGCCATGCCAATGGATTAAAGAGGAAAACTTTGGGTTTAACCATTTAATAGATTTGAACTATCTAATTCTATACCCATTCTAATTTTGGCAACATGGATTGTCCTTTCTCCCAGGCTATACATGAAGATGAAGACGAAAATATTGATATTTGTTCAACCATAGTTCAGACTGTTCTTGGAAATGAACACAAACACCTGTATGCCAAAATACTTCACCTAGTAATGGCAGACGGAGCCTACCAAGAAGGTAATCTCACTGTATGCTGGCAATTATGGCTTGTCTTACGTTCTTTCTTGGTCATATACAATAGGTTCTAATACACTTTTAAAACATATCTGTGCTGTGTTATATTGATTGGCTAAATTGATAAAAATATTTTTCACAAAGGGTATTTTTATTCTGCAACAAAACGTGGCAAGCTTTGACTAAGCCTGCTGACCGCTCTGATTTAACAGTATGTACATATACAGCCAACTGTAACAATAGCTGTCTTATGAAAGGTGCAGTATAATTATTTAAATGCTGTAAAACAGTTACGCAGATTGGGAAGATGGAAGTCTAGAATAAAACTTTCAGAATTAAGAACAATTTTATCTTAAGAATGAATGAATTCTTAGCTAAAATAATATTGTTCTTCCAAAACTCTACTTTTAACGGGTTGCAGTATCACTGCTTTCCTGAAAGGAAAATTTCGTGTGGCTCTTTATCCTAGAATTGTCATTTTTTTCAGAAGAACTTGATGTGGAGGTACCATCCATCTTAGTTTTCAGGTGGCTCAGTAATACATGAAGAGAATTTATCTTGCTTGGGAGCCCTGCCTAGCTTAGCACAGATTACTAGGCAGACGGATAGTTCCTAGATCTTTGATATTCATATTTCACTCTATGAAATACCACACAGACCAATATCAATGAGAAGTGGTTTTGGTGGTTTTGGTTTTTTTTTCCCCTCTCATTTCAAAAATTTAACTGCAGTTATGTAATTTTAGATTTCTAACGATGAAAATATTTACTGGAGAGAAAAAAACAAAAATCTAAAATCTCAATTATTTTTATAGAAATCAGAAGCATTATATATTGGCTTTAGAAATGTGTGCAATGATCGCTATTTCATGTATTTCAATTTTGAAAAAATATTCTAATGCATGTTAACCAACGTCTACTTTCTGCATCTTTTAAATTCTTTTACAAATGTGTTGCAATAGCAGTGAATAAAGGGTCAAATAAGATTACGGCTTTCTGCAGGTTTTATATGTAAATGCTTGGGGGGAAAAATGTCTTTAAAACATAATAATAAAAAAAAATAATTTCTAATACAAATTACATTTTCCCACTTTTTCTTTGCTACTGATACAGAACCACTCACTAAGAATAACCAGTACCATGTTGTTTTCATGCTGCGTTATAGAAGTATGACAGAAAAGTGTCTGAAAAATATTTTTATCAACCACAATTTATTGATTTAGTGACAGAATTGGAAAGATATATTGTAGTAGTTTATTTTTCAAGTGTCCAAAGGACTGGCAATATAGAACGAGAAGAAAACGGTAACTATAGTGTTACCAGTTTCTTTTCCTTGCCACTTTGCCTTAAGGATATTTCAAAACTAGTACTAAAAGGCTTAAATGACAATTTGCTGAAATGTTGGCATACAAATTGTAAGCTGTTGTCTGAGTGAATCCTATAAAATGAGCCAACTTTCATCTTGCAAAATGCTGATTAACAGGTGGGCTATTTTTAATAGCTTTAGTCCTAATTCTGTATTTTACAAATCTGTGGTAGCTTACAAAAATGTACAGAAAAAGTAGTTCTTTACATTTTAGACATTTAAAGTACATGTAGTACGTTAGTACTAAATGTACATGAAGAACTACATTTAAAGTAGTTCTTTAAATCTCAGACATTTAAAGAAAAAAATCCTACGCTAATAAAGATGAATAGAGGACAAGTGACAGTCAGAAGCATGTTCACGAGCTTCTGTCTCAAAAGTTTTAACCTCTTCAAATAAGAAAAGTTAGGAAAAAAATCTATATTGCTCTTTCCTAAGAGGACTGTTCTAACTGAAGCAGGCCACTTGAGATGACACAATCTTAGAGTCATTAACTCAAAGATGACATGTTGTTCAATATTTGTATGCGTAGTGCTTTCAAGGCAGTTTTGGTAACAGTCACCTCATTGGTGACTGACTAGTGAATTCTTGTATTATTGCTTACGAAACTGCAGTTTCTAGTTTGTTTTGTAACCCCACCTTGATTTTGTGTGTGTGTGTGTCACTCCTTTTCACCCTGTCTATCCCCCTCTCCTGCTTTTTACAGATAACGATGAATAAACCTGACTCAGGAATTTCCTTAATGCTGTACTACATATCGGTGTTTGAAGTCTGCACAGCTGAATAACAAATTGTAGTGGAGAATGTAACATGGGGCAGGAGAAGCAAGACTTCAGAAAAGAATGTTGATTGTATGAAAAAGGGGAAAAACATGCCTTTTAAAACTGAGATACCTATACATTTCTCTTGTGTGTACTTGCCTATGTGTTCATTAAATATTAGATGCCCAAAATGTTAAAAACAAAGAAACAAACAAAACCGCAGAAAACCCAACAACAACAAAACAAAACCCCCCAGAACCTGTAATCTCTCAAATTCCAAAACAAATATAGAAAGGAATACTTGTAGATATTCTGACACAAAACTGAGACCTATAACGTAAACCAGAATTTCTGCCGTATCAACAGTTGGCTGGTACAGCTAAGCAATTGGAAGCATTACGGTGTTGTGGAAGTACCCGCATCTAGCTATTCACATACATACTTAAAATAGCCTTTCTTTACACCTACATAAAGAAATTGCTTCATTTTTATTGACCCTTGTGGTTGTATTTTAATAGCATCTTAACCTAGTGGTCCAGTTTGAGTGTTTCACTTTTTTTCTTAAAAAAACCAAACAAACAACTATTTTGAAGCTGAAGGCTTCTGTCACTTTTTAACCAGTGTCATCTGAAATATCTTAATGGTGTTTCTAAACCAAGGCGAACTGGTACTTCAGTCATCATTGAATGTCTGGGGATTTTTGAGATTGTAAAATTCATTTGGAGCTAGAATACTTTTTTCCCAATATTTTTCTTCCCCTTCCCCAACCCCTTCCCAAAATCCGAAGTATTTAGCTCTTTTGAAAGTTGTAATCTGGTCAGTGATAATATAGTATGCTGTTGAATTGAAAGGAGTGGGGGTTTTCCAGTTTGTTTTTAAATTCTTACTGTTACACTCATGGCTCCAGCAGCCACAGGGGAAAATGAAATACTGCAGGCACAAGTGCTATGTAATCCTTCTCATCTTTTTGGCTCATGTTTTGTAGCTTGATTTCCACCACCCCGAAAGAAAAAACAGGTTTCTTCTGACCCATATTTCCTTGTTCCTCCTGTTGAAGCAGTACTATACAGGGTGGACATTAGGTATGCTGCTGTTTTCCAGTCATCTCTGGAACAGCTTTATTGGCTTACTCATACAATAAGTCTCTTCTTACAAACCTGATGAACTGTCAAGCTTCCAACTGCCCTATTGGAGAAAGACAGATTTTTTTTTTTTTATTTTTTTTTTTCAGCTACAGCCAGTCACAATCTAAAACTGTCAAGAGTTACTTTTCCACAAAGCAAAATCAAGTATATATATCTCTCTCTATATATAACTTAAAACTGTCAAAATATGTACATGATTTTTGTATAATTGTTTTATGGTGGTGTTATTAAAGTTTTGCCCACTGAAAAGTGTTAATTTTTTTAAACACATCCAATTCTTAAAGGTAGACCAAGCTTACTGTATTTCAGCTGTATCCTGGGAACCTGTGATGAGAATAAAACTAATAATCATCAATTCCTTCAATATTAATTTTTTTTATACCCTTATTTACTTGATAAACACCTCTTGCTTCATCTGATGAGAAAGCGTGATCATTGTTGGAAACAGTGCTGGTTCTGTCCTATGCTGCTTCTCTTCTCCTTCCCCTTCCTTCTTTTTTTCTTTTAACTTTCCACAGTAAATTTTGGGGCTTTTCACTTCCACTTTTCACTGCTGAATAATCTATTCAGAGAGATGATCCTCATGAGCTGCATCATCCATGACATTTAGCAAATACACTCTAAAGACTTCAATGAAGAATGAGTCTGTGTTATTTTCCTTTTTCAGGTTTGCTTTTCAAATCATACTTTGCCCACCTTTTGGGGGAAGGTAGGACCCAAACCCTTTAGATTTAAAAGAATATAGATTAACCATATGGAAAGAAGAAGATATACCAATCGGTATATTCTGCGCTCTGTGGTTTTGAATTTTCTCAAGGTGATACAGCCTTACTGAAGTTAAGGGTTGGGGGGTGTTTAAATTGAAATCATATCATTATTGACATTCTTCATTTCTTACGCAGTGTGCTGGCTTGCTCCTGCTAAGAAAAATGGACGTAATCCGCAGACTTTGAGCTTTACAGACATAGAGCTTTCTATCAATTAATGATTTGAAAAATATGCGTAGATTGTGCACAGCTTTCCAAGAATAATCTTCAAACCTGCCAACTAGGACTGGATATCCTCGAAATCCCTCGAGCTAATTTAAAATTGACACAGTAAATAAGTTTGTCTGCTAAAGAAATACTTTTATCTGAAATTTAAAATCCCTATTTCATGTACACTATAACGACATCAAGGACAGTGTGACTTCAGGATGATTTATTGGTCTGTACATAATAACTTATTGAAATTAGTTGAGCATTTGGCTTGTATTCATATTACATTCACTATAACGAATTTTCTGTTGTAATTCTAGTAGCAAATTGAGATATAGAATGGTATTTTTGGCATAAAATATACTCTGTAAGCTATTTCACATTATGTCCCTGTCCTCAGTCATTCTTCTTGACCCCTGAAGCCAACTGTAGTTCAGATGAGGAATCTTTTTAAAAAAAAAACCAAAACAAAACCACAACAAACAACCAAATACAAATGGAAAACCACACATACACCTCTCCCAAACCCCAAAAAACCAAACCCATAATGCCTCGTATCGTGCTGCCCTGCAGCCATGACTGTAGTCTGTGACGCTGGGGTCTCATAGTTAACTGTGCTATTTATGGCTGTATGTGTGCCTTGAGTTTTCTGACCTTCAACAGAAAGGAGTAAAACCCCAGCAGTGAGGCAGAACTAGAAATGCGTCCTCGTGGCCTGTGGCAGGAAGATGGAGTCTTGACTGCTAATGGGCTTTGTTTTGAGCTGAACGGGTACAGTAATCCTACCCTGAGCATTGGTGCCCACAATCTTTTTAGAAGAACGGAGCCCGAAGGGGCTTTTGCTCTTCAGTTTGCTGAACTTCGAGCCTGTATTTGAAGTTACTGCTAGGAGGTACTTCAGAAAAACGTGTTGCTTGGTTGGGCAATGTGAACCAAGGCAGATCACTAACATTTCTGTGGTCTGGTAAGCCAATGGCTGACTGAAACAAAGTTCCAGCGTACCACATTCCTGACAAGGTTCTCCGTGCTCTCGGGACATCTACATCATTTGTCAGTCATTCTTATTTCGGCTTTTACTGCTTCTGTCTCCCTCTTGCTCTGACGTGTGCATAAATGCTGAACGTGTATTCAAACATGCATTCTCTGCTAACCCTTTTGTTCTAAAGCTTTACAACCTTGCCTAAATCTGTTGAAAACTTACACAAATATTTGTGTAAGACTGCTTTTTTCACAGGTGTTTGCAGGGGAAGGTACACCCTTTCAAAACTCTGACCGTCCTCAACTCGGAGTTGAACTGCGAGTTCTTAAGCTGGCATTTAGAATACCCAGCCCAAGCCCGCACGTTCGTGGTGCCCTGCCACCGCCAGGTGGCAGCATAACGGCGGGGGGGC
>NW_008825428.1:8034324-8047637 GCF_000699105.1 Pygoscelis adeliae
CGGTGCCTGGGAAGACGGGGGGGGCCACCCGGTGCTCTAGGCAGGGCCCTGAAGCTGGTAGGCGGTCGGTCTCAATCAGCGTGGAAATCCCGAAGTTCCTATGATTTGTAAGTATTTCCTTGTACAAGGCCGTGTTCAGAAAACCCTACGCATAAACGCAACTCTTCGTATCTTTACAAAACGTTCTTATTCACAAATAATTTACAAATCAAAAATACAGAGAAATATATAGAGCTTACTCACCCGGGTAAGAAGCCTTCAGGTCGAGCAGAGTTTCTCAGCTGGTACCAGTCACACAATCCTCACGCTCCCTTTCCTGGGGGATAGGAGGGTGGCACGGTACGTCCAGTTTCCCCAGAAGACTAGAGGCAAATTTAAAACAAAATATGCCACTTTTAGCACAGTTACGATGTTGTGTATGGTTGGACTCTGTATCGATCTCCCCCTCAGCCAGAGGGTGGGGTAGCAGTGTGCCCCTGACTAAATTACTGATTTGACTTTTCTCTCTCCGCTAAAAGCACCTCATCGAGGCTCAAATGAAACTAGGCTCTACTTAATTTTATTAACTGTGACAAACTAAAGACAAATATAGAAATTTGACTTTTCAATGCTTTTAAACGTTTTTCTTCCCAAATAACTATGTGCTTTCTCGAATCTTATTTTAACACTTGTTCATTCACGAGCCACGTAGGCTAAAATCGAGCATAAAATAGAAACCAACGGTTACCGTTCCTAGAACATTTCTTTTTGCCGTTTTTATCACAGCAGTTTAGATGGAGCAATTTGCAGAGTTTAAGTACTAGTTTTAAAATACATAAAGACCTGCTTCCTTTAAATTAAATTTGTGTGTTAATGCAATACACGCTTCAAATGCATTTCCAAGTTGATATGTTTTCCAGCTGAGCTAATGAGTTCATCAATTCAAATAGTAGCACTTTGAGCGGTTGGCTTGTGCAAGAGTCTTAAAAACCCTTCTTGAGCAACTAAAACCTTAATTGAACTGCTTCCATAAAGATATATTAATTTGTAGTTACTCGTGAGACGCGTATATAGGAGTTCAGCTGCTCCTGCTAAATTGCTTGCCCGGTGCACTCTCCCAGATTTTATTTCCAAGACATTTTTAAACAAAGATGGAATTTAGCTAATTCCATTAACTCTCTTTTTAACGATGCAGTTTAAAAACTCACAGAGCCAAAGACTCGGAGAGTTTTTTCACATTAGCTGCAAAACAAAAGCCAAAACCAGGCGGGCTGCACAGTGGGAAAACTCCAGCGAGGTAGCATTTGCTTAGTTCCAGGATGGCTGTGACGGTTCTTTCACAAGTCATCCCTGAGGTTGCCTGTACCAAGTGTGAGGCTGGGGCGTTGCATGAGTCACTTCTGCTTGGCTGATGGATGTTCCCTTAGGGACTACAGTCAGCCAGGAGAAAATACGGTTCAGTTTTAAATAGTGCTGTGGCTCCAGCTGATGCAGACGTGCTCTGAGGATAATGGAACCATAATCAGGTCCTTGACATACCCTAATTTTTGCTGTATCCTGCAGACAGTCCCGACAGTAGTATCTTCTCTAGGGGAAGGGATGAAGTATGCATTTTTGCTGTATTCTCAGTATAGGATAAAACTTCCCCAGATTCAAATTTGAGGCAAAACCTCTGAGGTTCTAGCTCTCTTAATTAAATTTTAAATCTCAAGCAATACTTCAGGGATGCTATTTTTTCCTTCTATCACCTTCCCCATCAGCAGTCAAGAGTTCTCGTTGCTGTTTGTTTTATTGCTGCTAGAACCATTTTAAATGCTATCATCAGACTAGTTTTGCAAAAGTAAGTACGTAGCCTTTTTCTGAAGAAGTGATTTATTTGATGGGGATACAGAAAAGACAGAAAACCTGAATGCTGTTAATGATGAGTTAGAGCTCTATCGATGGTGGAGCTATACCAACATATATAACCACGGCTTAAGGGGTCAGTCAGTCTCCTTTTTATAAACTGCTGTAGCCGTTGTACTTCCTCTAAACTCTGTTTCTTCCTCTGTACTGAGCTGTAACAACTCTTGATAAAGATGTCTAAAAGACAGTAATAAAATGCATCTAATTTGCCATTATTGTAGCGCACTTAGTTGATTGTTTTCCACTGACGTTAGTTTTGATAACTTACATGGCAGTTTGGAGTATTTTATTCTCGTTCTTCAAACTTTCTAAGAGGAAATCAAAAGGTGAAGATTATGGCAGTCGAGCTTCTCAACACAGTAAATTTGGACTTAACGCTGGACATACTTTCATGCCTTTTTAATTCTAAGAAGTATTAGTGTATCTTATTTTTTCATGCTCATAAGTTCTAAAGCCTTATTTAGTAGTGTATTTTACTGTTAGTAAACATACATGGAGAATTATTCCCACAGCAGTAAAACGTCTCTAATGTGATTTTTAGCTATTAATAATATAGCATTTTTTTTCAGCTGTTGAAAAGCCTGATTGCACTGAATTGTATATCCTGTTCCACCGTGGACTTTAGTATATCGGTTAACGATCACAGTGCCCTGAATAACTGAACTCACTGTATTCACTTAATTCACTGCAGTGCCTCCTTACCTCGGATGACCACCGTTGCTTTCTCTACATTGGGCAATCTTGTTTGTCCAGGAAGAGACTCCAGCAAATTCTTACTCTAACAGACAGTGGGGCTAAGCATTGCCAGCTGGGAAAGGGAGCACAGTTCAATCCTGGCCTGCGACCTTTGTTAACCATGCAGTGATACGACAGTAACTAGTCTGCTCAGATCAGTAATGGATGGATTTTCCACCATAAATACCAGTATGTAGCCATACATACAATAGCAGAGCATGGATGACCACAGTCATAAGGCCTCCCTCCTCCCAGTAAAACTTAAAGAAAGCTTGAGTCAAATCCCACTGTGATCTGTTAAGATGCTCCTGTTCTCAGCTCTCTGTTCTTTCCCGCTGCTGCTGATTATCAGGACCAGCAGAACGAAACGTGCACCCGCCCTCATGCTTCGGCACAAAGCATAGCGTCGTTGAGTAAACTGCTGAGAAGATGGGTTTGAGCCAAGTCACCAGACCCTGAGCTGCGGTTGGTGAGGATACGAGCACAACTTCCATCCTGCTTATTCTGCCACAGCAAAAGTAATCTCCACCAGAAGGATGGGGTATAACGGATGGAGCTATAACTTGAACCACTTTGTAAGAGTTCCTAAAGCTCATCTGTCAAGGATGGTGCAAGACTGCTTGTGCAGTGTTAGTAAGAGACATTTATGTATGAACATACAATGTGAAATAGGCCTGCCGAGGAGCAAAAGCTGTGTGGTGTATACTGTTTATCTTGCACTAATCAAGTCGTAATGTACTTACATAACACTATTTTTGTTTTCTCTTGCTGGCAAAACTCCCCACAGATGTTTTATTCTGCCTTACAGCAGTTAAAAATGTGAGAAATGTATAACTGAAACAGTTAAAAAAGATCTAGTAATTGTGAAATTGCCTGTTTTGTCATATGATAAACCATGGGGGCTTGTTAGAGGGATCACACTGATCCGTAGTATGAAACAGGCCAGATGCCTTCCTACAGTCACTAGCTTTAACAAAGCTGGTTTTGATACTTCAACTCAGGGTAAAATTCAGCAGCCTTGCATACAAGGCCTGTAAGATGTGGGGTGTCCCTCCTGCCCCTCCATTCTGCATTTGTCTTAGTGGTGTCTGAAAAATATGCTGCTCACTTACAGTTACACTGATGTTCATGGAAACTGCAGGTACCCCATTTCTGGAAATTGAACCCTGATGCTTTTTCAGCCTTAGGGAACTGTATTTCCTTGACGTAGGATAACAGAGAGGTCAGAAGGCTTTGTGATCCTTGGACAGAAGACTCTGTAGAATAATAGAATGAACTGGGAAAAAAAATGTGCTGAAAGCATCTGCGAGGTTTTTTGTGCATACTAGACAATATAGTCTCTACTCACTTTCTGTGACTAAGTTTACTGTTACCAAGGCCTAGAATTAGCCAAATAAAACAGCAGGGAAGGCTTCTCTGTGTTTCTTGCCTCCATTTCTTACTAACATTTTTACATTCACTCACTCCCTCTTCTAATGGAAGCTGGGGGAAAAGTGCCGAGTACAGCACTAATGACATGAAGAAAAACACTGAAGGAAGCAGCGGGGAGGCCAAGGTTTCAACCACTCTCCCTCCCTTGCCCAGGAAAATTTCAGTGACCTCTTGACACCTCCCATGGGACACTGAAAATTGACAAAAGTATTTGCCAAGTAAATACAAAAAATGGCGTTAGAATAGTATTGTTTCTGACTTAATCCTCCTAAAGTCAATGAAAGTGAGTTAAGGTTCCTGCAGCAGCTATAATGCACTAACCTCATTCTAGATGGCAGTGTATGTGGATATGTATCAGGATTGACTAAAAAACACTTCCATGTACTCAGAAGTAGTATTCACTCCGGAACCTGAAAATAAAAATGCCAAAAATTAATTTACCGCTTGTTCCTGGCTTATCCTGGTATTTTGGTTAAAACTACTATGTTTCATGTTATGCAACACTACCTAGAGTCAAAACATTGTTAATTTGTCCTATGAAAACAAAAGGGGGAGGCATTTCAAGTTAGTTATGCCCTGACTATTTATTCTGCCATGTTTTTGCTGGAGTAAGTTACTCAAGAATGATTGTTGGGACTCTTGGAAAATATTCGGGCTTTATTATCTGCCATTTGCCAATTTTTATTCTGAAATCTGGTGATCAGGAATGGACAGATATTAGAGTACACTGCATCTCAAACATCTCCATACCATTTCTCCCCACACCTAGAGAATGCCCTTGCTACCCAGCAACACTTGCTGGTCATTACTAACTCTGATCCTGCTCGTTACAGAGTATTCCAGGAGGCATGTCACCAAACTGAAGATCTGTGGTTTAGTTCTGGGAATTGTCCCTTTGTTTCCTCCCCAGCAAGTCATTTAATTTACCCTGCAGAGATAACTGTGTCAATGCCAGTCATTATCTCCTCTCATTTGTCTTGCCTTCTCTTACCTTTCCAGTCTTTTTTGTTATTAGTCGCAAAGTCTTCAATGTATGAGGTAACTCTGCCTTCGTGCTCCCCATCCCTGTCATACAGAAAAGGAACAGCATAATAAATACCTCAAATAAGAATGCTTCCAGAATGCAGTACCAGAAAAATGCTCACTGACTAACGTGAACTAGCACATAGGAAAAGACCTAGCACAGACCATTTCCTGACAACTGTTTTGAGCACAGCTGCCTTAGCTATATTTAAGGACTGTGACATGGATTAAAAATACATCCTTTTTTTAGCGTAAGTGTGACCTGAGAGAAGAATGGTGGTAAAACTGCCATTAGCCGTTTGCAGTGATGCTTGCAAACAGGTTTTTGGCACACTTATCCATTGTCAGTGCCCTAGTCACATCCACAGGCAGAATGCTGCTGCTTGCATTTTCTGGGACACGTGGGAAAACATTACTTGAAAATGAGTTTGACTATAGCTCATATAAAGTGTATATTTAAGAGGTATTTAAGAGCTGATTCTTAGCTAAAGGGATGGAATCCAGCTGCCTGTTTTCTTTGGCCCTGAGAGTCAGTTTGATATGATTTACATTTTCAGAGCTGGCTTCACAAAGAAAGAGCTAAAGGCTCGGTTTTGAAGCTTTTTTTTTTTTGGTGTGTGTGTGTTAGTGAGTAAATATTTTACAGCCCAAATTCCTAGTTCCACAAAATCAGTGACTCCAGGCTATGGGACAATATAAGTAAGCACAAAGGCTGGAATTTATTGCTAGTAATGATCTATGAGATAAGATTTTCAACTAAGCCAGTGCGGAGAGGTCTCTTGCCAGATGTGTGGGAGTGAAAGTGACACAAATCTACAAAAAAAAAAAAAATCTTTGGCAATCCCAGAGTGATTATATAGCCTTGTAGCACTAGCAGCCTCAGAGAATCCATTTTGCGTCTCAATGTCTTCATCGACTTAAAAGCCAAGTCCCAAGCTTTATGAAAGAAATTCAAAGTAGTGCCATGAATACTCCATAAATTTATCTCACCTCCTTAATCTCATTTTGAACAAGGAAAGTTTTGGGTTTTTTTTTTTCTACATTCCTCTGTTTATAAAGAACTGTGGTAGAAGAATGACAGTGATTCTGCAAAAAATCACTGGGGAACTCATCCCTTTATTCCCTTACTTTCATCCCAATGTAATTCAAAAATTTCCTTCAGAGTCAAGCTACATTGGAAATCCTTGCTTTTTGATTCTAAGATATCACAGACAAAAACAACGGTACATGGATGGTGCACTGATCACATCCAAACCTCTGCCTACACCCTTTCATAAGTGTCCTAGAAATTGCAGATAACTGAGGCTGTAAAGGAGCTTCTGTACCTTTCAAGACAACATAAGAAGTATAACTTGTGCTAATGGGAATGCAACTTTCCTTGTAGCTGAGGATACATTCCAAAAAGGCATGCTTCAGTCAAAGAAAATGCTTTACCTTGGTGTAAGGACACTGCTTTGACTAGTTTGGGATGGAAATGTTAGTGCACTTTAAATGCTGTAACACATTTTAATTTTTTATATCCTAGTACACAAACTCTTACAAAACCTATCTCATCACTCATGTATGTTTGATACCACAGCAGAACTGTGTAAGTGTGGCAGAGATGTTTGAAAAGTAAACATGCTGATAATTCTACTTGCCTGTCAGATAGCTCTGCCCAGCAGGCGGTTTTAGTAGGAAAATACTATTTTAAGGAAATAAATCTCTTTGAAAAAACTAGCTGAGCATGCTTTTAAGAACTAACATGACAACTCTTTTTTTGGTTTTTTTTGGCAAACTATCAAACTGTTGCAGCACTCAAAATTCTAAAATGGCTTAGTTTAAAATTTAAACAAGCTAGCAAATTCTTCTTGCTTCATATGGAAAGATGTCACATATTTATCCTGGAGCATCTTACCCGTCCCTGCTCCTAAGCCTGGGACTGTGGCACAGCTATGTTCAGACTCTATTCTGGGACAAAATCCAAACCAACTTTTCACTGCAGAGGAGATCTAGGTGAAGGGAGTACGGTGCTTTTCAACAGATTTCCCGATTTGGACAGTAGGAGGAACTGCAGGACTCACCATAAAACACACACAAACCACAGTACAGACATATCATTGCTGTTACTGTACATTTCTCATGCTTTAATGACCACAAAAGCACAAGCGGTTTTTAAGAGTTGCTCCTCTGTAAATGCACTTCCAGTAACTGCTCTTAGAATAAGACACCTAGAATAAGGTGTTTGTTAAAACCCACAGAAATTTCTGAGTTTTCATTATGTTGTCGTGCAGTTGTCAAAAAGAGAAATAACATCCCTTAAATCACCTGTCGTAGAGCCTATGCTCTGAGTGGACTTGAAAATTTCTCATCTAGAAAGACCGAAGGGTGTGCTTAATACGTTCTGAAGATATATTTGGTGTGAAAATGTGAAGAGGTCTGAGGTTCCAGCCTGCTACTTTTGGGAGGACGCTTTTCTGAGGATAGGACCCTGAGGCTTTGGCCAAGGACATTTGCTCTAGGAGGGTTAATTTGAATGCAGGACCCCTCTAGATAAAATAGCAGTGAATTCTTCCTTATTCATGAAACTTAATTGACTAGCTTTGTCTGTCTCACAGGATTTTAGAGAGTGAAGCTGTAAGTGCATTTCTAGAAATACAAAATACAACAAAAGACAGAATCTAGGCATTGTAGACCTGACATGATGGATACAGACTTCTCCCAATGCCCACAACCTCCCTCCCTCTGCACAGTCCACGTGCAAAAGTGCCTCTGACCCTCCTCAGCAGTTCCACCTCCTCCTATCTAATATTGTATTTTTTTGTTCAAATAGTATATATGCCAAGTATCCAGCCTCCAGACGTTCAGCTTCTTTCAGATACTTTGGTAATGAGGTGTGGTAATGAAGACTAAGTAAACTTTTATGAATGTTGAATATCCTTTATGATATTACATTTTCGCTTATTTAAAAAGAAAAAAGATTGTTTGGGCCCCACAACTCATCTCATCTGTTTGGGGTTTGAAAGCTCCAAACATTTGTCACAATGTTCCTCAAAGATAAAATTGGAGTTAGTCACTCCAGCCCACTATCACTCAAAGTGCTTGATTACAGTTCTGCCTGATCTCAGTCTAGAGTCAGTAACACAATAATTCTACTTAAACATTTATATGATTATTGGTTTACTGTTCATATGAAACAGCTTTACCCTGTGACTTGTACATAGCCTTTGCAAGCGGGGAAAACATTAATAGTTTTTTAATAGCTTAAAATTTGCTAACAATATAGCAAACTATTAAAACAGTATTTAAGTATTCCAAGAAGTCTAGGGCAGTCAATAATTCTGAAACTACATCCTGAATCACTTACGAATCTTTGGGAGAACAGATCTAAGTAGGATTGGGAGAGACCTAGAAAAGGACTGAACAGAGAATCTGGCATGCTCTGTCCCCTGTGGACACAGCACTAATTCTAGAGAGGCAAAGGAGCACTAGGGCCTACTCTGCAGCCTCACAGATGAGGTCTGCAGCTTATCAGCTGCATGCAAGGAAGGAAAAAGATCATTTGATTTTAGAATAAACTTATTAGGAATGGATTCTTACATTTCTGTACCTCTTCTAAAATCTTCAGTTGTGCCATCTAGTTTGATTTCTTTAAATAAACATTCTCCTTTGCTTTTTCTTTAACCTTGTTTGTAGAAATGGCAATTTCAAGCTTGCTGGTTAATGAGATGCAGGCACTATGTTCCCGTCAGTGTGATGATCATTTAAATCCTGTTCTTGACCACCTACACACACCAACACCTTACTGCATTTCTACAAGGTACAGCAGTGGATGCTGCAGCTAGGCCATGAGGTTCATAAGCACCCATAAGCCCAGTAAGTGTTTTCCTGTGACTAGCCTGGTGGAAATGTCTTAAAGTAACAAAAAGCTCACCTAAACACTGAGAATTTGTAACGTTTATTCTTTAATGCCACAGCCACTTTTTCTGTTGCATATTCCCTCATTGCGACACAAATTAAGTTATTACAAAAGCATCAATATGTGCAAAGGTACGATCCCAGCTTCACATTGTCAGAGAGAGCTAGTTCACAACATTCATACACAAATGATACTCTCCTCAAGAAAACAGGAAACTAAAAAGTAATCAAAAGTCAAATGTCATCTCTGTCTTGTCAGGTTTGAGACGCAGCCAGGCAACTTTTGTCTATACCCCAAGGTAGATGCCTAGAATACAGAATAAAGATGTAAAACTAGAAGCCAAAATGTACTGAAAGCACAAAAACCCCTTTCTCCTGTCTCCTCACAAATATAAGAACAGCAGACATCCTTCTGGCAGGATGCAGAAGCCTTAGAAGTACATTTGTTTTACAGTCATTGATCTAGTTACGACTAGTTCGCAACACAGAAAGTGCAGCAGGGGCAGCACAAAACTCCGTTTGCCAGTAACCTGACTGGCAAAAGGATATCAACCGTGCTGAGCTCCACGCTGCTAGAATTCCGCTAACAGTAACCGAGCTAGGCAATTTAAAGCTAGCACTAACTGCAGCATAGACACCTTATTGTAAAAAAAAAAAGCCCAACAACCCAAAACCAAACCACAATCCCCTCAACCCCCCAAAAAACAAAACCACAAAAAAAAATCCCCAACTCTTTAATGAAAAAGGAACAAAGTCATTGAAGAACACCCTTGCTCATTTCTGCCAGAGACTGAAGAAAGTTGGCTACTCTTCACTGTATGCTGTAGTTGCCAATATAAAGCCAGCAGTATCAGCACGGCCATCGGTGGTAAACTCTTACTAAATTGATGTCAGTGGGAATTTTGCGTGGCCTCTGAAAGGAAATCACCACTGCACCTCCAGGGGTCATTTTACGAGGAAGTAAGATTAACCTTTTTGGTCTGTGCTCAAGATCTATATTGCATGGGAAAGATGGGCTAACGTGGACATTACAAATGGGGAAACATCATCCTTTCTGACAAAAAAAAAGCTACAAAAATAGTTTAGTACAAAGAACGTATCTTAAAACAAAAACGTGCTTATTCCTCTCAGTAGAAATGCTCTTAATGTTAAAATTCATTCCTGAACCTACAAATAAAAAAAAATTCAGACTATGACTGCCACAAGACACTATCTTCTGTTATATTTTCTTTCTGATAGGACGTAACACCTTTTGTTCCATGATTCTCATTACCTTTGAGTCTTTTGTAGTCATCTCAAGATTTTAAGGATGGAACTCACAAATAAATTAAATATGCCTTCATATGTTTAGTCTCACAGGCCAGGGTTACTCTATTTGGCACTCACTCAGTTTTGTTTTATGAATCTAAATATACAGACTGCTAACGTGACTGTTTCAGGCGGTGGGCGGGTTATTCTGCCATCAGGGTCACAATCTTGAGGGACATTTTGTAGTATTAGAATGGAGACTGGACCTGGTTGTTTTTCAGTGCATTAGTGTATTTTAGTGCATTTAATGCTTTTGCTCTTTCGTGCATTAGTTTACAAATGTCTGTATGTTTCAAAAGATCTGCATGCTAACAAGTGGAATCCTATTCTGAAATCCATACTACTTCTTAGCTAAATTTCCTAAGGAACTAGGTGTAAATGATTATAGAGTACATCTGTTAGCCCCTCTTCCCAATTATTTATAATTTGTGGGCAAAACCTGACAGAATATTTGTAAAGGTATGAAGATTCTATAGGTTTTATGGAAAACAGTGGTCATATCCAGAAAAGATCTAAAATTTAACGTCCCCCCTAGAGAAAAGGGTGCAGCAAAGGTTGTTGTCTCTTCTTGTTAGCCTGCCAACTTACCAATTAGCCAGTGTTGCTCAAAGCCAGGCACAGTATATGCTGCCTCGCATTTTAAAGACAGAGGAAAAACTAAGGATACTTGGAAATGTGATAGAAGTAGGAATTATTGCAGTAGGGTTTGGGGAGGAATAGAAAGTATGATTGTTTTGGCAGAGAGGGCTGAAGACATGGGGGAGGCCTGTAGGTTGGTTGGCCCACAGAAGAAAAAGAAGGTATCGGCAAAAGGGAAGGAGAAGCGCAGAGGACATAGTGAGTTTATTGCACCGAGGATACTGGACACAGAACACAGAAAAAAGAAGGAAATCAGGCGTTACCAGTTCTGCTACTGACATACTGTCTTCTGCTGTTCTGCCTACCGCCCTTTGCTTCTTCCTTTACCCAATGGCTTCCAGATGAAGAGAAGCAGCATACACTGGAGAAAAAAAAAGTTTGTGCCTGAAAACCAACTTCAGAAATATAATTATTACACCAAAAATGTGTAAAATATATTTTCACAAATATGAACAAATATTAATAGACATTATAATCGTAGAAATCCAGGGATTTGAGTAACTGGAGGGCCCTTTCCTTCAAATCTGTGTTTTTAATGTTTCTCTGCCCTGTGCAATCTCTCCTTTGCATCCATTACTTAGTAAAAGTTGTGCAAGGAACTAATGAACTGTACATAAGAACGGAATGGTTTAAAGAAGGGAGGTCTCCTCGTGTAAAAATGTGCAAAGTGTACAGTTCCCTGCTTGTGGCTGGACGTGAGAATGAAAAAATGCTCCGAGGTAATCGCAATTCTGTTCCTTTCAGCCCTGGCATCAGACTATTCCAGCCACCCCGAGACAAACACTTCATCCGTAAGAGGGCAGTGGCGTACATCAGCACGCACACCCCCAGTTTTTTTACATAGATTATATTCGTTTGAAAATTAACTACTGCTGCTGCTCAGGAAGTAACATATTTATCTGATACTCTTCAGAATGTTTACTGCTTTGGCTAGCATCCCACAATATATTTAGTATTTTACAGACTTTACATAAAACATTATCAAACACCAGCCCTGATAAAGGGCTAATCTTTTTATCCTGCTTCCCTGAACTTTCATCTTGCCCCCCTGGTGCACCACCTGTATTGTAAATTCCTCTTACCGTTTTAATAGATAATTTACATTCCTTAGGCAGCAAACTAAGTTTAGACAACAATAATTGTGTTGCTTACAAAACCATGCTGGAAAGGCTGGCAAATTATTACCGTGCAACCTTGATGAGATCTTTTGGAAAAGCTATGGCCAAAAGGGAAATCCAATTGCGAGATGAACTTTTGTTTAGATTCAGCAAGTCCCTATTTTAAACCCACTGATTATCCTTCTTTCTGTAGCGGCAGTGCTGACACGGCAAGATAGAGGAATACTACGAGACATGGGAATATTCTTAAGTATGAGACGTTTACACCCTTCTCTTCTATTTATGTTACGATACTCCCTGGAAAGCGCAGACACAGACCAGAACCCCATCTGTATCAGCTTTCCTAAACTCCAGAATTCATGGGGGAGGAAACCTTATTTCTTAATGAACTGTAGATATTTAGCACTTTCAATATTTCTACTACTACTACTAATAAAAAAAACCCAGAGATGCATTCAGTATGAGCACTTACTTAGAGATCCTAATAATCACAGAGTATCATTACTGTAGGAAACAACCAAGCTAACAAATCCAGAAAGCAAGACAGAAAAGCCTGTCACGCCATCAACTTACACAAACCTACAGAACCCATGGGAAAAAAAAAAAAAGCTTTTTATATGCACACAAAATTCAGTAAGAATGACAACAAACTTGAATAGCTCAAAGCCACACAAGAAGGAAGCTTTCAGATTGCTTCCTTTTTGAGCTGCAGCTGACAAGATGATTAACTGGAACTTACACATTGCTATAGATTTTTTTCACCATCCACAGACAAGGTACCTCATCTGATTTAAAAAGTGCGTTTTTTAAATTCCTTTTTGCTGTTTTATGATGATTTGTACGTACCTTAGGGTTTACTTCCTCCTTCATTCCCACAGTCTTGTAGATAAGTATTTCATATAAAACGCCTCCAAAGCAAGCACTTCATCTCCTGAACACAGGTGTGCGTGTCAAGAGAGACACACACCAATCTGGGGCAGTTTCTGACCTCACTTGATTCTTTAATTGAGCAACACTCACAAATAACTTTGTGTCATCCCGAGCGAGGCACGCACACCCGGGATCAATGCTTTATGCTGCACTCGAGCTCACCACAGAGCGGTCCGCAAGGCCCTGAGAGAGCACTGCTGCACCCGGAGGCAGCGCTCGACGTGACGAGGCACCCACCTGTCCCCCTGCCCTGCCCGCACCCACCACCACGGCGACTGACCGCCGCCCACAGGCGGGAAACGCCGCCACTCCCCCGCGCCCCCGCCTCCCCCCCTCCCACCCCGACGC
>NW_008825428.1:8048859-8055406 GCF_000699105.1 Pygoscelis adeliae
CGGGAGGCGCGGGGGCAGCGGCCCGCGCCCGGGCTGGGGCTGCCTTGCCGCGCCAAGTACGCGGGCGCGCAGCGGTGAGGACTGCCGAGCTCAACAAGCCATTTTCTCCCCTGTGGAGCAGCCTGGTGTTTTTTTAGGGGGCTTTGCGGTGGTGGGATTTTTTTTCCCTCCCTTTTTCCAGCCCCTCGCTGCATACGCTTAAGCTGGCTGAAGGCTCGCCGCTGCGGCTGCATACGCAGCACTCGTGTTGTCCTAACGATGTGGCAGTAGCACTTCCTGCTGTAAATCACTTCGCGATAGTTTTTGAAGTGCTTCTTAAAGGCGGCACCGTAATGAACCCTCTTGTCAGTGCCTGTGGTAAGCTTAAAACCCTGTGAGCTAGAGGCTGTTTTCAAGACTGATGTGTGTAATGTGTTGCTATTACTTTTCACAGAAATGGTAGACATGTAGTCTGCTATTGGCTTAGTCTTGGGGTAGATGTAGTTCCCCTTGCTGTGCCCTATTGGTGTATGCTCTGTTGTTTTGGACCCAGTTGTAGTTACCTTCGCCGTCTTCTTGTTGTGAAAAAAGCTAGTTTCAAATAAATGTTCAGAGATACAGGTGTTAAGCCAGAACTATGAAAAGTAAGCTTTATTATAATGCTGTACTGGGGATAGCTCTTCGTTCTGGAATAATTTGAGAAAACAGAATCGCTCAAGATTAAAATTTATGGGGACTTGAATTTAAAGACCTTAGCTGTTAGCATTTGTTACATTTTAACTAAATAGCTATATTAATGTCGATTGCTATTATTATTTATTGCTATTTTGATGTTTCATTTATTGAAAATATCTACTGAATTAGTCTAGAGATCTTTTATTTTGCTCTTTATATGAACATCTTCATATAAAATAGTCTTGCTGACTCTCTTTCCAGCTTATTAATGCCTTTTTTCCCTCAAAAAATTTCAGAGGACGGTCAGAAGAGGAATGGATGTAACATGATATCCTTGGAGTGTTCAAAACACACAAATTCTGCAAAGATTTGTTTTTTGGTTAAGTAGTACAAAGAAAATGGATGAATCAGCTTTGCTGGATCTGTTGGAGTGTCCTGTTTGCTTAGAACGCCTTGATGCTTCTGCAAAAGTCTTGCCTTGCCAGCACACGTTCTGTAAACGCTGTCTGCTGGGCATTGTGAGCTCTCGAAATGAACTTCGATGCCCAGAGTGCAGGACTTTAGTGGACTGCAGTGTTGACGAACTTCCCAGTAATATTTTGCTTGTTAGACTACTGGACGGCATCAAACAGAGGCCTCGAAAACCCAGTGCTGGTGGTGGGACTGGTAGCACAAATGCTTTAAGGGTCCCCATCAATACTGTAGCTAATTGCGGATCAAAGGACCTGCAGAGCTCTCAAGTTGGACAGCAGCAAAGGGTGCAAGCACGGAGCCCTCCAGTTAGGGTAAGTACTATGTGATGATGGTATTTTGTTGTAATCCTATCTTTTCCTGCACTGTTTCAAAACAGTTGATGGCCTCTGCTTCAGCATAAGGGCAGTCAGATAGTAAATATGGCAAAACAGAGTATTTTTGAGAATTGTTGTAGATTTCTAGCAAAACACATCAGTGCTCTTATCAGTATTGGTTTACTGTTACATAAATACCAGTAATAGTACTTCCTTATTAAAACTCTCAGTTGTTGAGGTAAGGAGAAGAAAAGCATCTCAATACCTTAACTGTCTTATTAAAAGGAAGTCAAATAGAACAAGATAATTTATGTGGAAAGCTTAAGTAATTGTTAAGGATAAGCATCTTGTGAAGAACACTTGAAATCGTTCTTGGTTTGTCAACTGTAAGATTAGAGACTTCAATTTTGGCTCTTCTGCTTTCTGTAATGATTCCGAGTATCAATAAATTTCCTTTGAGTTAGATACAACGAATGTTAAACACGAGCAGGGAAGTTACGTTCTTGTTGAAGTCGAAGGTTTTGCCATTGGCTTCTACGGAGCTACATTTTTACTTCTCTTCCTTTAAAAAGAAATCTTTGAATTACTGTGGTCCGGTAAGTTATTTGTACTCTCAGTCCTCACCCCTTCTTTAACGAGTTTTTCCTCAAAGTATTTTTTCTAAAGTGATTTGGAAAATCTGTGTACTGTGATAGGAAGACATTGCCTTCTGTCTGTACTCCTGTTCCTTCCTAGGATCTATGCAACCTGTAGACTCTGTCGTACGTTATAATCAAGACTCAATAGCCTCATTTATGATTATCCATTCTAGAGCCTGTATCGGGAAATATAATTTTGAGATGACTGACCTTGCTCTGTTCTATCTAATGACAAGGCAGAACAGCTTCTCTGAAGGGTCTTGCTGCCCATTTTGTGACGCTTGCGTACTCAGAGTTCCTGTGTTTGAAGCGGAGTTTCTGAACGGTTTAGGTGGTTTCCTTGTTCTGAAGTTTATTTTATTTTTAAGAAATGTCTTAAAGAGTTCTAAGGAGAGGGCTTAAATCTGTATTTGGCAGGACTAGTCTTTATTTTAAAGTATAGCTGAATGATTTAGTTTACTTGCCCAATGAAGGAAGCCTTACACTGATTTGTCCTCAGTTATACTTAAATGATTGGAATCTCTCTAAAACATCTTAGATATACCTCTTAAGTTTGCGTGAGGATTTAAAATACAGGTGTTCTCCCATTAGATTGTATTGTTTTCTCTGCTTGGTAGAGACTCTTATTAGGTTCCTTACTTTAGAGCATAAAAATAAAAATAATCATGCCACTTCCTTTTAATGAGTTTTGTTCAGTATGTAGATTAATTGGTAAGGGAGGAGAGAAGATGATGTGTGGGGTTTTTTTTTTGTTTGTGGGTTGCTTTTGGTTTGGTTTTTTTTCCCCTTTCAGAAGGTAAACATTAAAATACTGCAAAGAAGCTTCAGCGGTATCAAAACCAGTCTGGTCTTCTCCAGAACCTTAAGGTGTTTACCACGATACCTTGCATTTGCAAAAGCTCTTCAACTTAAACAAAGCAAAATACCCAGATAACTTGTTTATATATTTTTATGTCGACTTTTGTAAATAACTGTGTATTTTTAGAGACTGCTTGTCCTCCAAAAAGGCTTCCGGTGCATCAATGTACTGCATATGTGAATGACTGCACTTCAGAGTTTCTCAAAGCCTTATTAGAAAAAATAACTTGATTATGGAATATTCTTTCTCCTTTTTTTTATGTTCTATAATATCCTGTTGTGCAACATTTGCATTTCCAGATGTTGTGCAGAGTAGAAAGTGATAACATATGGAACGTTGCTTCAATTTATTAGTTATGCTGTACCATGCGCCATTAAAATTGTGACTATGTGCATTCCTCATGCAATTAACTGATACTCAGTGTATATTAGTGATAGATTTCAACATTTTACAGTAGGTCTGAATACATCTTTGTTTCTGGGGTTTTACAGGCATTCTTGTGTCTTCTTTCCTTTGGGAGACAGGGAAAGATAATCTTCTCATCTTCTGTCCACTTTGTCCAGAGCCTTTTTTACTAGGAAGGCAGTACTTTTAAGAACACGAGCCGACTCTGAGGGATAAGAAGGGGAAAATACAGAAAAAGGAAGAGTTCTTCTTATGAAAAGTGTTTTTTTTTTTTTTAAAAAAAAAGTCTGGAAAGCAAAATGTCATTTTAGTGGACAGTGTTGAATTGAATGCCCTGTTTGTTTTGCTAACTATAAGGTAAAGATGGTTGCAAATACAGTTCCTCTCTGGGAATTGGAGAGGAAAATCTGTTTCTAGATGACTGGCAGAGTCAGATTTCCTAAACGAATTTTGCTGAAGGGGAACTAGTAAATGAAAGTTGCTGTTACGTTAAATGAAGTGAACGTGGATGAAGGCTGTCAAGTCATAAACATTTTGCTTATACCCTGAAGTAATACAAAGCTCATAAATGCCCTTTCAGAGGATGCCATAATTTTTAGGAAAGGTTAATACAGCATGTACTGCAGCGTGATTTCCTGAACTGTATCAATGACTATGGAGCTGCCAGCCCTGTTATTGCACAGTACTATGTATATTGTATTCTCTGTATGTACGTGGTGACACACGGCAATAAACAAACAAATGGTTCCTTGAGTCTTAAAACTAATGAAGCTGGGTGGGTGGTGGGGAATAACAAATCTTGTGCCTTTTATCTCCCCCACTGCAATAGCCCTGTTTCTTTCTGTAACCTCTGTAATCTTTCACCGCTGTAACAACTGCAATTTCTCCCTGCAAGTTCTTAACCTCTTTCTGTTCCCTGCTATTTTGATGCATCAAGCCTTGTGTGCCTTTCCCTGGGTACCGGTTGGACAAAAGCAGCATACTGCTATAGCTGATGGAAAACTGTTTGCTGACTGCCCAGCTCTTCTGTTCTTAGCAGCCAGCTTGCCTGGGAGAACAAATAATAGTTACACTCATGCTGCAGCTCCCTCTCTGGTATGGATGCTAATTTAATGTGGGTTTTTTGGTGGGTGGGTTTTTTTAAGTGAAAACCTTCAGCTAGGTTGACAGCTTGGAAGAGCTTTAAGAACCGCAGCGTGCTGTCAAATCTGCTTGGGACTGGTCATCAGGAGCAAGTTACTGAGGGCTGTTGAGGGACTGCATGATCACGAGCCTTGTTTCCTTCAAAAGAGCATATGAAAATTTTAGGGTACTTACTTCCAAATTTATGCTCCTGTTATTCATCTTGTCATTTTCACAAAGTATGTCAAACAGGTATTATCTTAAGTTCCTTATGGTAGTTTTACAAGGGTATTCTTATTGCAGGAGTTTTAAACAGAGCTGTGTGCATAAGTTGATAGATGTTGGAGAGCTGTTCTAATTTCTCTACTAGAGGATAGATTTAAGATAATACACATTTAACTTTTTATTTGAATTTATATGTGCCTAAGGCATACCAGTTCTGCTGCTAGTTTCTTTATAGTCCAAGTTTCTGAAGTTAGGGCTGTGTTCTCAGCAGAACCTAGAGCAGAGTTGTCTACATAATCTGAAACCTCATCACTGAAAATATTTTTTAATAATATTTTCAGCTGTTCTCTGGACCAAGTGTAGGCAGGAAGAGATAAGTGAAGGATTCAAATGATCTCCCTTTTCAAAAGAAAAGCATGAATAGCTCAAAAGTTGGCCATGCCTAATAGAGTTGGTGCTTATGCTGAATAAGTATTGATGGTGTAATTTGAGTATATTATACTATATGTCAGTGGGAAATCCTACTGAGAAATGTTACAGTGCAGACAATGGGAAAGTCCTAAAGCTTTTCCCCTTTTTCTTGTTTTTATTCTGGAAAGCTGATAGAGACCTCTGGTGATATCACTTGTGGTGAAGTCTTCTTGAAATGAGAGGGTAAAGGAACATAAAAGGCTAGTAGAAGATGCTCATTTAGGTGTTAAAGGGGGCTTTCTAACTGCATCAATAAATTCTTGCTCTGCGCATTCCTGTAACTTTGTTTTTCTGTTGAGAACCACTAATGTCTGAGATGTTTGCGATAAATTCTTTTAAACTGAGGAGGAAAGAAAAACCCACAAACAGGAGGTTGTTCTGTGAGTTTCTGCTGATGTTCAGCTGTGTTGCATTGTAGTGTAAACCCACACGTCCATTCTCACGCTTTTGTAACACAGGAAAGCAACAGTAAAATTTTAAATTCCCACATCCATACTGCCACAGCAGCAGTCATTTGTGATCCAGTAGGCTTGCCTGAGAACTACAGAAGCAGCTTTAATGCCAAAAAGGAAAATAAATGGAGCCAGGTTCTCTTGCCCCAGCCGTGGTGTTTGAACTCGGCACACAACTTGCGGCAGTAGGGACAATGGGCCACCTTCCGGTCTGTGAGGACTTAAGCAGGTCAGGCTTCTCTGTCTGTTGGACTCAATGCATGATGTTAGCAATCGGTTTTCTTTTATTGTAACCACCCTGGAGAAGAGAGCTCAGGGTGGCAGCTCGCACAGTTTGACTATTTAGCAGGATTCAGAAACCTGATGGGAGCTAAAATAAGTGCTGCTGTTGTAGCCACGGCACTCGCTGGCCTACTGAGATCCTGGCAGAACTTAGTTGTCAAAGGAAAGTTCTTAGATTAGAAAACTTCTAATGATTAGTAAACAACAACGGGACTGAAAATGTGCGTTCATAGATCAATAACTTTATTAAAGGATTGAAAATAAATATGGGGGTTGCCAAGCATAGAAGCAGGTGTAGATTGGAACAGATGTTTAAATTGTCTCTGAACAAGAGTTAGCAGAATAAAACAGTACACAGAAATGTCATCAGTAAACATCTGCTGGTCAGGTACTCTTAGAAGAGGCTCACATTGTGATAATAGATCAGATTGTGAAGTTTGGGGAAAAAAGTGGTTGTAGAACTATGCAAGAAACAGTGGCTAATGCAGTTAGTTTCATGGTCAATATTTGTGATGGTAGGCTGGAGAATCGTTACTTGATGATACCTGATTTTGAGGATTGTGTTTGTACAAATTTGTATAAAATCTGCTTTCCCCTTATTTAAAACAAATAAACAAAAGTGTATCTTATTGTTGTCTGTTTTGTTTTAAT
>NW_008825428.1:8055448-8069969 GCF_000699105.1 Pygoscelis adeliae
GGAGTGTCGAGGTGCAACGTTAACATGTGAAATATCTTAATTTGAGAATGTGGAGATAGGCGCCTATTCATATTCCGGAGTGATCATTAGAAAACATTTTAGGAAGCCTCTCTAAATCATGTATGCACACTTTTGTTTCCTCTCACGCTTTCTGAAATACCAGATTCTGCTTTTACATTTACAATTGCTTGTACAATTTTAATTACTTCTCTGTAACACTTTTGTGTCCTATGTTAAGCTAGAGAAAATTTAATGGAGATTGTAAATATAAAAGGAAAATAGACCGTCTCTCATTATGTTAATGTGTTTCCTCTTAGAGATAAGTAATTAAGTCAAGAGAGGGAGGATAAGCAAAGGGAAGAATTGTCTCGGTATCCAAAGGCATTGGGCTAGGATTGAGAGCTTCCGGGCTTAGTTCCTGGCTCTGCCACAGACATCCTTTATAACCTTGCAGAGAGTCATTCAAAGCTCTTTGTGCCTCTGTTTCCCATCTGCAGATATGACTGATAGTACTTCCTTTGTTTGACTTGCTATTTAAACTGTATATTCTCTAGGGCAGAGATTGACTTTTTTATTTTGGATGTATCTATAGGGTGTTTTACAATGGGGCCACAGTCTCAGTTGAGGTCAGAAGATACTACCGTTCACTCTCTTTAAATCGTTGACTTCCACGTTACTGGAGAGCTGTTCACAATCCATTTCCTGTACCAAAGATGGTCCAGTGCCTAGTGTTATATTGTTAAAAGGATTTTGTTTTGTTTGGATGTTTAATAGGGAATCACATAAATACCTCAGTGAGGAAAAGCCAGACACTTAAAAAATCTGTGTAAGCTGGTGTTCCATTCTTCAGCTAGAGAAATCTGCATCCGACTGGCACACCGGTGCGTAGATTTGAGTGTGTTTTGAAAAGAATAAAAGGAGAATATCTAATGTGACTAGTGTTGGTAGTGCAGGAATATTTCATTCCATACTTTGAACCTTGATAGCAATCTTTAACCTGCCAGCTAACATGAATCTGCTTGACAAAATAGCTGCGAAACTAGTGTAATCCCTTTATTTAGAAAATAATTAGGTTTTGAAGTAAGTTGGTTTGTAAACTAAAAAACAAATCCACAGTATTTAAGTGTGATACTTAAATCCCTTTTTATTTTGTTTCCGATACCCTTTTTTGTGTATTAGTGGAAGATACTGTTGTACGATTGCTTTGTTTTCAGGTGGAAGAGGAGGCTGTCTTTATTTCCCTTCATTTTCCAATTTAATATTCCTCCGTTTCTGCAGATTCATTTAAAACTGCCTACCTGAAATAAAATGGTGTCTCTTTTTCTCTACTTTAATTTGGCTGGTGAGTTACAGGTTATTGCTCTAATCAAAAAGCTTTGATCATTCAGAAAATTTAAACTTCTGCACAAAAAGGAAGTCTAAAGCCCTTCTAATGGGCTTGTGAAGGGGAGCAGTTTTTTTTTTAAGGAGAATAAAAATCTTTTTAATTTTTCTCCTATTTCCACAGAAATCAAATACCAATGAAATTGCTTTACATAGGTAGTCCAGGGTCTGGTTAGAAAAGTCAGTCGGTAGTGCTATTGCTGTGTTTCTTTATGCATAGCGTCTGGCTTTCTGCAATGGGTGCCTCTTGTTCGGTGGCTTAATAGACATCCTGTACGGTAGGAAGAGCTGAAGGGGCTGATTGAGATGGGGTCAACTAGAAATCCTTCTCCTCCCCTCTCCTTTACCTGAGTGAAATGGCTTTCAGACGGCACTTCCTCTTCTTACCCCTGTGTTTAGTGCATGGATAGGAACTGTGGAGAACAGCAAGCCTGAAACTGCAGCTGTGATGATAAAACTGGAAACTTGTTATGTTGAATTGTTTGTCTGTCTTTTGGTGGACTTCCTCTTGCAGTGCATTTGGCCTTCTCCTTATGATATGCTTAACACCTTCCTTGGTCTTTTCTTTGGCTCCACCGTTGTTCTTTATTCAAACATTCTCTTGCCTCTGATCTTAGTGTACTACTTCCAAGAAAAAGAAAACATGTATTTTTCTTCCCTCTTGTGTCCAATCTGTCTTTGACTGTGTCAAACATAGGGAACATAAAATAAGCATAAGAAAGAAAATGTTCTGTTGAAGTATCTGGACTACAGACACTGTTGTGGTATTTATGACTAAATCTGTTAAATGAATGAAGAGCATAAAGTGTAAGTTAATGTTACTGTATTGCTTAGCCTCCTTTGGTTTGAAAGTTTCTTTTTTTTTTTTTTTTTCTCCTTTAAATCATTGCCTATACGCACATCCCAGTGAGGGCAAGAATGTGCCTCAGTAATTAAAGCTGAAATATCATCTGGTCAGCCCTGTTCATACATACACCTCGTTACTGCATGCGCAAAGGAAAAGTATGCATCTGTTACATCTCAATTCCTGTCAGATGTCTCTTTGTTAGTAGACAGAAAAGCTCATCTCAGAAAATCAGCAGTGAATTTTTGGGTCAGTTGCACTAGATCAGGTTCTTTGCTTTTCTTTTCACATCACCAAATCAGAATCTCTTCAGAGAGCAGGTTTGTTTTGTTTTGTTGTTTTTTTTTTTTTGACTGAGAACGGCTGCTTTGAGGTGAGCTGGATTAATTTGAGGGAGCAAGTGGCCCTGAGGTGGGAGAATCGCACATCCAAGTGCTCTTTCCTGCACTTCTTATCTTTCGTGGGTATAGAGGGGGAGATGACAGCACTGTCCTCTGTTTGATTGGCAGACTAAATAGTGGGGCTGGTCCTAGTTAGAGCCTTGCTGCACTGAGAGTGCTTGAATAACTGCTTTCATTTATTCTTGTCCCATAGATATTGCTGGGGCTGCCATGCAGTTGGGGACTGTCATGGTTTAACTGCAGCCGGCAGCTAAGCTCCACACAGCCTCTCGCTCACCCTCCCCCCAGTGGGATGGGGGAGAGAATCGGAAGGGTAAAAGTGAGAAAACTCGTGGGTTGAGATAAAGACAGTTTAATAGGTAAAGCAAAAGCCGCGCACGCAAGCGAAGCAAAACAAGGAATTCATTCACTCCTGCCCATCGGCAGGCAGGTGTTCAGCCATCTCCAGGAAAGCAGGGCTCCCTCACGCGTAACGGTTGCTTGGGAAGACAAACGCCATCCCTCTGAACATCTCCTGTTCCTTCTTCTTCCCCCAGCTTTATCTGCTGAGCATGACGTCATACGGTATGGAATATCCCTTTGGTCAGTTGGGGTCAGCTGTCCCAGCTGTGTCCCCTCCCACCTTCTTGTGCACCCCCAGCCTACTCGCTGGTGGGGTGGTGTGAGAAGCAGAAGAGGCCTTGACTCTGTGTAAGCACTGCTCAGCAATAACAAAAACATCCCTGTGTTATCAACACTGTTTCCAGCACGAATCCAAAACAAAGCCCCTTACTAGCTACTATGAAGAAAATTAACTCTATCCCAGTGAAAACCAGGACAGGCACAAAGCCCCTAGCTGGTCTCAGTCAGCACGGAGGCAAACAGTTAAGGCTGTTTTCTCCTCTGCATGCTCTTAAACGTCAAGAAATCATTGGGACCCGGGAAGATGCTCTGGAGATAAGGACAATCACTCCAAAGAGAGAAACTGAGCCCAGTATTTGGAATTCTTTTGACATGTGATGTTTATATGCCTATCTTTAAAATGTCACTCTGCTTCCTGGATACATACAGGTTTGGATTCTCCAGTTGAGGGGAAAATGAAACATAGAAGTCAAACTCAACTCTTCACGTTTCATTTACAGACACTGTTGCCAAAGTGTCTCAGAATCTGAGCCTGCTAGGTGCATGAAAATCAACTGTGGCGCATATGAGCAATCCACCATGGAAATCATTTATCTCTGTACTCTTAGAAGCTTAGGACTGTGGCACTCATTTGATACTTGTGGTGCTCAAGCATGTGATTTGTTATCCCAAGTTAAGTTTTTGTAGTGTAAGAGTATGAACACTTCAGAATTTTAAGTAATTTAATTTCTTGTCTAGGTCTTTGTTCCTGTCTTATTTGGCCCTTGATTAATTCCCCACCACAACCTATAGCATAAGCACTTAAACTGTCAAGTATAAAAAAACAGAACCTGCAAGAATGTGTCTGATCTCCTAAAAATGAGAACAGGATTCTCTTGTGCGCATGTATGTGCGCTCTCTCTCACACAGTGATTTTGTTTGAAACGGTGCTGATGTGCTCGGCCTTCCACATATAATTTTTAAAATATGGTGTAAATTTGTGGGGTTTTTTTAATTGAACTAAAAGCTCTGGTCTGGTGCTTAACTGTTCTTTCTATCTTCCAAGTTGGCTTGATTCTTCAGAGTCGAATATAGATTGTCCATTTTTATTTTCTGTAAATGTGCAAAGTATAATTTTACAGTTTCTAGCTGTATGCTATTAATCATAAATGCATTTTGATTAAAGGTAAGCATTTAAATGTTGCTTAAAAACTAATGAAGATATCAGTCTCCTCCTCTCTGAAGTGAAGGAGTGCTGCCAGTGTTGCACAGAAGATAAGCCAGCCATCAGAGAATGTCCTGTTGGACTTTGTAACACCTGAAGCACTCCTCAGTCTTTATTGTTCTTTTGTTAATAAAACTGATTTTGTTTCATGGCATTAGTGTGGCAGTAAGGTGAGGTAACTCTGCTCTCCTTTTTATAAAGGAAAGATGTGCGTATTACCGCTCTTGACTTCCTCTTTTCAGCACCTAAATTTTCAAAATATACATGTATATTAAAAGCTTTTTAAAGAACTGAAGTTATGTTTTCTCTTGTATGAACCACAATTTTACAAGACAAGCTTTTGAAAAGCTCTGGTTGAAGACAAAAGTACTCCTACCAGACTTTCAAGCTGCTGAACTCAAGAAAAGGAATGTAGTCTTACTTGCACAGAGGAGTGAGAGGATCAGTACGGAATAATTTAAAACAAGTGTCTTCAATTATTCTTTATTAGCATGCTATCTTAATTATTTAGGTTATAGTCTGCATTTTATTTATATAAAAAATAGGAAGAATGAGGCACTTCTGACTGATTAAAAAGTGTCAAGATGAAAAGTATTCAGAGATAATCAGATGACGATCTGAGTTGGCATATATAGGGCATAGCTGTTCTAGAAGCTTATTTTAAACAAATCCAGTAAAGATGAATTCAGTGTGGTGTGGTAATGTGCCTCTGAGTAAAGATTAAGCTTTTACTCTGAAGCTGAGAGCTTGCTAAAAGAAAATCAACGTCTCATGGACCTTTACTTGTTTGTGTATGCCAGTGCCATACTATCTCATATGGTCTTCTTTTTCATGAGCTAGATAAAGATCTGAGAGGAGACTCTTAAATCTTACCCACACTAGCAGAGTTAAGCCATTTTCAAAACCTGTTTAATTTAACACAGTTTTAAATCCACAGCCTTATTAAGTTAACAAGCCTTCAGCCTTGCCACCAGGTTCTGTAATCCTCTTAGATCTTCGGTCTAAGCAGGGCAGGGATAGTCAATAAGTAGATGAATAGATAATCTTTCGGAAGACATAAAGGTCTTCCAGAAATAAATGTTGATATCTACACTGAGTTTTGAAAGGTTGAGAAAGGCTCATCTGAACTTCCATTGAGTATAAGACATGCTACCGCAGTACCTACAACTTGAGGAAAAAGTTGAAAGGACTATCGCTTTGTTCTGTTGGGGCAGGGGGTGGTGGAATAAAGGATTTATTTTTTTTAAATGCATTAATTCCTGGTTTACAGCCCAATAAAATTAGGTTAAATTTTAAATATAGAATGAGGTAAATAAAAATAACAGTTTGTTTCCTTGCTGTTATGCATATGCAGATTAAAAGCTTCTCTGTGGTTGTTTCACAAACTATCTTTGAAAATCCTTCAGGCAATCAGTAGTCTGTGGACCAGAATTTAAAAAACATTAATGCAGATAACGTGGTATTGGCCACCACTGCAGTCTGCACATTACTTCTGTTTTGGCTCTTCTAGCCCTATTGAACTTAAGCTGTGTCCATCTCCTGAGCAGAGCTCCTGAGGTAGCGGAGCTGGAGGAAGGAAAAAAAGGCAGTTTGTAGTGGAAGAGTTCAGCCTAACGTGAGGATCCCTGCCAGCCATGTTCACACAGCACCAGAGTTGGGGCAGAGGAAGTGGATGTGGGGTGCAAGCCAGGTCTGGGAGATACCAAGAGTGACCTTGCGTTTGGAGAGGGCGGCAGAAGAGCTGAGCACACAGCGAGTATGAGGCATGAAAGCAATGTTGATAGGATGGGAGAAGGCCTCTGGGAGGAGATGACTGAAAAGCAGAGAAAATTCAATACTGATGGGTGATAAAGACCCGAAAGGTCAAGTAGTAAGGGAGTGGAGAGACAATGAATTGAGTTGAAAGAAAACAAACTATGGTAGTAGATTTGGAACATAGCAATAGACAGATTGGATAAAAAATGACAGAGCAGGAAAATGGATCGAGCAAATGACTCCGTGCTCACTGGAATTGAATTAGAGACCTGGTGAGGAGGAGGTGCTGGAGGAACAAGCTGAAGAGGTAGCTTGATGTCTGAGGAAGGTTTTGGAGAGCATCAAAATAGAAAAGTTGATCCGGAGGAGTTGGGTAGACAAGAGGTAAGAACAAGAATTAAGTGTGTTGACTCACATGCCATTTATTTTCCTCCAGTATGTGTGTGTTTCAATTTTAAAATACTGTGTATTTTATTTTTCATTGTTTATTTTGAAATAGTGTGTCAGGTACTATGTGACATTTAGAATATTTCCGTTCCAGAATGTTTGAAGAACTTCCTATTCAGGACGGTGAGGATTATTTCTGGCATATCTCTCAAGCACTTTGAGATTCTTCACAGGAGTCTAAAAATGTCAGTTTTATTACTAATAAACTGTTCTCTTAGTTCTTATAGAACGAATAAAGCTACAAATTTAAATCTTCCATTCAATGAACTCAAAAAGAATATAGGAAAAGGTGGGCTAGTGTCCTAGGAATTGCTTGGAAATCAGAAAAGATTCTCAGAGAAGGAAGGAAAAAAAAAAAAGAGCATTTGTGACTATTATGATTTGGTAGCCTTTTCTTTCACCTTGCTTCCATGTTTCCTCAGTCTTTTGTGTAGTCCTTCAGTTAGTAATAGCTGAAAATAAGGATGTAAACATCCTACCGGCATTACAGACCATGGCTATAATCTTACATAGTATTCTTTTGAATCTAGTCATGATAGATAAGAAGAATGAATTTTGTGGGGCAGGTTCTCCAAGCAAAATAACGGAATATTTTCAGTATGTTTGCAGTCCCTTGGAGCAGCTCACCTTTCTGTAATACGTTTAAAAGGAGAACTACCTTTCTAGAATTATGTTTTCAAACTACATGGGTTTTGTTCAGTAAGGGGGATTTGCATTTATCTTTACTTTCACTAATAAGTGAAATTGATTTTTCAGTGGAGAAAGAGAATAGCTAGTGGGCTGTTTCTGGAAACAGATTCCCAAAGCAGTTTATAATTTCAAGAAATGTTTATCATCTTATACTGAAACCTCCAAACCCAGAAAGAAACATTAGGGTCAATGAAAGCTCATTTCTAACTTCAGCTCCTGTTGTGGGTATATACTCTTTACTCAGGTAATCATACTTTTTCATATATTCAATTCAGATTTTTGTTGCTTGCAACAGGGATCTGATGTTGTTTATGCTTCGCTATTTGTTATTTTACCAGCTCCCTACCTTTAAAAGGAAGAGCATAAAAGAGCTCAAAATTTATTTTAAACAGCATAGAAGAGGAACTGGTTATTCTACACACTCGGTACAAAGGTTGTGTGGTTTTATTTCTTTAAAAATAATAAAATATTAAATACTATGTCTGATGCAGTTAAATAGGAAATATTCATAATTGCATACCTGGCAATTGATAGGGAAACTTTTTTTTAGTGTAATACCCTTGTTCAAATTTTCTGAGTTTGCACTAAAGGAATCCAAGTAAAAAGGCAGTAGAGTTAAAACAGCACGACTGTCAGGAAGTGTTTGCCCTTTTTTTCCTGCAGCAATCACATAATTTTACGTGCAAACTCAGATGCCCTTTTAAAATACTCTCTGAGTGAAATTTTATGTAACATGGCATCCTTAATCCTTTTAGAGCTTTTGAAATGTCTGCAATGCACATGCAGTTAGGTTATACCACACAATTCCTTATTTTTTGATGTTGATGGGAGTTAGGAGCGTTAATGAGATAGATTGGTTGATTAAGTTTATGCTCTTGTTTGTTGGGTTTTTTAGGCTGTAGTTTGTCTGAGTGGGTGTATATTTTTGTCTGGAGTGTACTGCTCAGTTCACAGATAAAGAGTTTAGATTTGAAACGGTTAAAAGAGAAATATTATTATTTTAGAGCCAATTTTGTACTTACAGTAATGGAAGGGTATGGATTTATAATATTCAGAGGCACAGTCCTCAGAAGAAATCTGTGTGCGTGAAATTTTTCATCTGCTTACAAGGGGATTTCAGTGCAGCTTCACTTAGATATAGTCAGATTGAAGCCCAGTTGCACATAGCCAGATTGAAGTTCAAGGTAGTTGATCTGAATCAAACAGAAGCAGTAACTTGGTCGTTGTAATTAGACATGTCTTATAGCTCAAAAAATCTTGTAGCCCAGTATGCAGTAACCACAGCATATTTGATGGCTGGGCTTGGTTAGTCTCACCTATAGTAAATGGAAAGCAAAGTATTGCAAATTGTGTGTTTCAAGCAAACATTAAATAGTTGCCTCCAGGAATCCGTAAGTTTTGTTTGCCTAAGATACCTTATGATGTTGCAGAAATCCTCTTCCTGCTTAAACAGATAACCTCACCCTCAGATCTGGATGTTGGCTGCAGTCTCATTTAGGAAATCACGTCTCTCTCTCTTCTAACAGCTATTTACAGTGTAGGGTTAGGACCCCACATCTTCCTAGAAGCAGCATCTAATTCTTGGGAAGTCAAATACCTCTGGTTTTCAAAGCTAGAACATTAGTAAGAATTTGTAAGATTTCAGGTAAGCTGAAATCAAGTTATGCACTAATTTTCTAGGTTTGAACGCATGAATGTGTTTAAGATTCACATTCTTTCCGCATGTATGTTTTGGGGGAAGAGTCAATGAAACTTGTGGTAGATGGTGGCTTTCTGACTTAGGGAAAACCCATTGCTTTGTACAAAGGCAGACCAAATTCGGCACCAAACAGCATTCAAATGGCAGGGCTTTGTCAGCACCACAGAGCTCTGGTTTTGGGTGCAGACTCCAATTACTGAAGTCGAGGCTGAACATACTGCTAGAAGCCAAACTGTGCTTTGTTTTTGGAGAAGGCAGTTGATTTTTATTAGGATAAATGAATCTGAATGTCTTAGTAGTGGTACTCAGTGGATGAAATAGCATTTGATTTGTACTGTGTTTTGAAAAAAGAATACTTTTTGCAGATTTCTTTCTTCTATTCAGCATATTAAGTTTAATTGAAGAAATCTGTCCAAAGTGGTCTTATGTAAACACTCACTGTGTTTATATTTTTCAAGGTCTTGTAGCTATAGGAGTAAAACTGCAGTTTTGAACTTTGCAATTAAAATATACATTGGAAAATATTCTGTTGGAATACAGAAAAGTGTTAATGACTTCCATGAAAACAGATCTGGTAAAAATCAACAAGTGCAGTAGATAGCCTTCATTAGAGGGACACTGGTCTTAGTGTTCCTGTGGTAGCTGAAGCAATAGAAGCTGCTGTAAAGGTGCCGGTCAGCATAATAAATGTGGAACAGGGGAGACTACCCTATGAGGACTGATAAAACCGACCATAAATACCAGAGCTGGGTCATTGGTAAGTGCCTGAAGAAAAATGGATTTTCTGAGAGGGGATTAAAAAGAAGGAAAAAAAGAAGCAGAGCTGTGCATGAACCGTCAAGGCAACAGGCAACACTCTAGAGAACACAGGACTTGCTGGTAGCACTAACAATTGCAAAGTATGTGGGTGCTGTTTCTTGGTCATGTTATTTTCGGAGAATCATGATTTTATGAATGTTCTTGGTAAATAGTATTTTGAATTATCATTTTGTCGTTCTAATGGAGTAAACCAGCAAGGATCTACGAATGTTGGCTAGCTGTTCAGATCACGGGTTAACATACTTTCTATTTTATCTCTATGCTTTTTGTTTGTCTTTGCACACAATGTTTTCAAAAGACACTGGAAAAATATAGCATTGGATACAGAAGTCCTGTGTTTTTTCTGTTCTGTCATTTTGTCAGTATGCATTAAATCTGCCTTAAGTGAATCACCTTAATTAAGGTAATTCAGCCTTTGGTTCAGTATTTAACACACTGTGAAGATTGGTGCTGATGACTGTAGTGGCTTAATCATGTAGACTTTTGGCCCCCTTTCTAAAACTGAAGTTGTTCCACTCTGTGAAAATAAAATATCCACTGGAAAAAGGATTAAAACCCAACTGCCCACATCACAAGTGAGTGCTTGGGTCATTGGGCCAGAGAATTATTTTGCCGTCCCTTTCGGTGCTGTAATAGAGGTTAAGGTGAATCCATGCCGAGACATCTGTCGTTTGGTGGTTGAATCTCATGTCACGTTGGATCATGTATTACAGGGACTAATGACACTTTTTATGGAAATAGCACCTTTTTCTTTTTTTCTTAATCTCCTTGTTTGTGTCCCCAATTAATTATTTGGTGAGATAAAATAATTCTGATTGTATCTTTTGTCTAGAAAGCACACAATTAAGTATGGCTTGAAGTGAGGTTTTCCTCTTATTTTTTGACTATCAGATGGGGAACATTTGTTGTTTGTGTTGGCTTAGCTGTGATATTTCTCTTCTCATTATCCTCTGTAACGTAAAGATGAGATTAATTTAGGGGAAAATAGTTCATTTCTGACTTCTGTTTTTAATGAGAAAACAGTATCTCTTGGGATAAACTTTCAGATGTTGGAGCATTATTGTTTTGAAAGAAACTAATATTTATCAAAGCATAAATTAAGGTTTTTTTCACAAGTTAAAATACTTTAAAAAAGACAGCTTTAAAAGCATACGTAACTTGGAATATTACAATTCAGGTTAGCTCTATCTCTATGATCTTGTGGGGTTTATATGTCTGATGTTGAATTTGAAGGAAAAATAACAAAAATAGTAATTTCAGTGTAATGTTATTCCCTTCAAAATAATAATAACCAGCAAATTGCATTGAGATGTATGTGGACTTCAGTTTTTCATATGACCTTGCACATTGTATCTAGCCTTTCCCTTCTTCCAGTTCAATGTTCTTCTCTTAATAAGAAATGAGTGTCAGGTATGTTCTTTCTAGGTGGTAGAAAAAATGATTACATTTTGTGTGTTCTATGTTACAGCACGAAGTGTTTGAAAGCCTGAGTAGTGAATCTGTATTTAAAAAGAATCACTGAGCAGTGTAATACTCCTTTGTTTCCTTTTTTGAAAAAGCAAGATAGAACCACGATCTTCTACCTCCAAGGAGAGAGAAGAGCTGAGGCTGTACAAATGTAGTATTATTGAGAAGTACAAGTACATACTCATACTGTGGTTCTAGTTGAAGACTAACTATTCTACTTGAAAGATGAGGGCATAAAACTGACTGTAATGTGCTATATAAAATGTTGGCACTAGAAAGCTTATGAACTGCTAGTGTGTAGAAATCATCCCTTTGTTCTCTTTCCACATTCTTCATTTACTCTGTGCGGTATTTCAAATAAAAAGCAAAACCGGGATTTTTATGGGTGTATTTTACTGTTTGGCTTTTTTAAATAAAACTACTCTTAATGTATCGATTATTTTTTATTTATGTAAATTACTTGTGTGTGTTGCTTGAGTTTATTTTTTTTGATCTCTTGTATTCAAGGTGCTTCAGTGATGATTGCCTTACCATAGCTGTAACGATTCTTAAACTCATAGCTTTGTTGCAATTTGTGTTGGTGTCAACCATTTAATAAAATTTTGAGTTTAGAAATGTGGTCACCCAGCAGAGTGTGCACAGAAAGGGCTGCTGGGCTGGCTTGGCACTCTCGGATCTAATCTACTCAGGAATAATTAGTACAAGCATTGCAGATAGTTCCAGCCAGGCAGCAGTAACACCAAGTTTCTAAGAAACCTCTTGCGTCTAGTTTTGTTTCATTAGTATTGGCAGTGATAGAAGCAGAGGGGTGTGCTGCCAAGGTTATTACCAGTGTATGGCCCAGGCTGTTCTTGGCTGGGGCGGGAACCCAAAACACTGGAATCTAGCTTACATCAGTACTCCGCTGTAGATGTTGCTTAGACCAAGGGTGGCAAAATTAGGAGAAATTCTTACTGTAAGTGAAGTTGTGCTGGAAGCTTCTCTGAAGTGAATCATCCTTGAATGGACAAGACTATTAAATGCTAAGCCAATCCACCAGCATTTTCCTGTGTGTGCTTTTAGCGTTTGGATTTTTCAGTTTGTGACGAGAACACTGCAATGAAATGTGCCACCAAGGCATATCAAAACTGCTGTGACTGTCAAAAACTAAATATAGCCTCTAGCACTTTAACAGTAAAAGTAAGCTGTTCATCTATCTCTTAATCTAATATGTTGCTGAGATGAGAAAGAACTGTTAATAAGCAGTGGAGACTTTGTGAGTATAGTAGATTTAATGATAAAGTTTATTAATGGAAGCCTTGCCCCACACTTGCTCTTGTTGAAATTCAGTGTGCTTTCCATGACAATTATTGGTGAGAGATCTTAATTCAAATGCTGTTTTCTGAAACTAATTTTAGGCACGTTTTTTGTGGCAGGCAGACGTTTATCCCACATGCTGTTCTGTAGAAACCTGTTGTTGCAGTCAGGTGGGTGACATCAAATTTGGCTCTCTGACCCAATTGTGTTTATATTCTTATGGTCTTTTGCTAGACTGGCAAAAACTTGGCTGTTAAGATGCTAGGTACTGCAGCTTTGACCACATAGCTGAGCTTCGATTTAGGTTTCCCAATGACCGGTATTCCAGAAGGGACCCACTGCAGGTAGCCCATAGGTAGCACCGTGTTGTGGTTTAACCCGGCAGGCAGCTGAACACCACACAGCCGTTCACTCACTCCCTGCCCCCCCAGTGGGATGGGGGAGGAAATCGGGGAAAAAAAAATAAAATTCGTGGGTTGAGATAAAGATAGTTTAATAGGACAGAAAAGGAAGGGAAAATAATAATAATGATAAAAGAATATACAATCAGTGATGCACAATGCAATTGCTCACCACCTGCTGACCGATGCCCAGCCAGTTCCCAAGCAGCGGTCACTCCCTCCCCCACCCCCGGCCAACTCCCCCCAGTTTATGTACTGAGCGTGATGTCCCATGGTATGGAATATCCCTTTGGCCAGTTTGGGTCAGCTGTCCTGGCTGTGCCCCCTCCCAGCTTCTCACTAGCAGGGCATGGGAAGCTGAAAAGTCCTTGACTAGTGTAAGCACTGCTTAGCAACAACTAAAGCATCAGTGTGTTATCAACATTATTCTCATTCTAAATCCAAAACACAGCACTGTACCAGCTACTAGGAAGAAAATTAACTCTATCCCAGCCAAAACCAGGACACACTGAACAGGAGCACGTGTCTGAAATCCTGCCTCCTCTCACTCACAGCTGAGTGAGCTAATCTGAATTGTAGAGGACTATTTCACTGGTATTCACAGTTTTAAATCCTCTCCCGGAGTTAAATGGTTATGCTGATGATTCCTTCAAAAGTTATTTTTCTTTGAAAACAAAAAACTCCCCCCAAAATAGGGCAGACTTAAAACAACAGCAAAAAAAACCTACCCAGTGTTTCAGTGACTTGAGTACTTCCCAAAATACATTGATCTTTTATTGTCAGTTTGTGGAGCTGTAGACTCTTCTGCTCCTGCTTCTGGAGGGTGGGCACTATTCACCCACCTACAGGCTGAAGAGCTGTAAGGCATCACCACCCTCTTGTTCAGGTCATGCCAGAAAAAAAATAATTGATTGACTCAATTGCAAAAGGTCAGTAGAAAATGAACAGGGAGTAAGGCAGCTATCAGGGCTGATACATGTCTGATTCAAGAAGACCTGGTACATTCAGTATTACTGATAACAAATGCCTCCAAATCAGCATGACGGATGGTATTCTCTCCTTAATTTCTTGAAGGTAGAATTGAAGTTTGCTTTAACGCTCAATGTGGTAAGCGTAGTAAGTGCCGCTGGTGGCAATATGCTAAAATTCTGATATAACACAGTTGAGATAGATATAAGGTAGTAAGAAGCAAAATTTTTCATCAGGCACAAAAGCATGAAACAGCCATAGCTAAAGATTGTCAGTAGACTGAGTACTGCAGATCAAATGTGATCAAATCACTTGTATGTTAAGCAGGTTTTCACTCACAGTGAGAAGAGTATTTTTGTTGGGTTTTTAAAGTTTTGGGGTTTTTGTTTATATCTCTCTTGTTTCTTAAAAAACATGTCAGTGACTTTAGAGGGCACAGTTTTAAGAAAACATATTTTAAATGAATGCCTGATGGTACTTAGATTAATCTGGATTTCCCAACTGAAAATCAGTCTTTTTGATTAA
>NW_008825428.1:8070005-8072767 GCF_000699105.1 Pygoscelis adeliae
GAAAGAGGTGTCAGCATACTGACTGGGTGAACAAGAGTTGCCTCTAGTCAGCTTACCATCTTACTTTTTTAAGATAACTTATATTTGCTTTCAGATACTGGGTTTGTATTCAACAGTAATTTTTAGTTTCAATATTCAAAGTTGACTTTAAAACTATTTTACTATAAACCTTTTAAAAATCAATACTGGATAATATAAAATAATGTGAGATTAAATATTCATTGGCAAAGAAGACGTTCTGTGCTACTATTTCAGCTTCCTTACAAATTATGTGGGGGAGAAATCCCTCATAAAAGAAAACCTGATGGGTCAGACACTTAGAGAGCTTAGGATTCCAAGCTACTGTAGAAACTGCTCCTTTTAGTAATATTTCTGACTCAGGAATTATTTGGGAAATTACTGGGACATGAGCTACGAGCTATTCTGTAGTTCCTGCCCCTAAATTATTCTGGGGTGTCGCAGTGATTGACTATGCATATTGCTGCCTTCCATCTTGAATGGAATGGTCTCATTTATGAATTAATATGTAGATGAAGGAGCCTGGAGCAATAGGTTGAATTGTAGTCTTAATTGGTATAAGTAAGGAAAGAGCCACCGGATCCATCAAGATTTCAGGTCTATGTTACATCTTAACACATAACCTAAACATGGCTCTTAAAAATGTATGACTTGAGTAGTAGTAGGGAAGTATTAAGTAGTAATTTCTGCAGTGGCAAAATAAATATTCCTTGTTTTCTATAACTGTATAAGTGAAGTGAAGATACTGAAAATTAGTTTCAGTGTACACATTCTGTACACAATTGTTGAAAAGGCTCAATAAGGTATTATCAAATAAGACTTTTTATTTTCTTACTAGCGATTCACTTGGTGGATAAACTTACGGCAAGTTGTATTTCTTTCTTTATAAAAGAGGTGATGCGAGTATTCCTAGGTTTTTGTGGGGAAGAAGGACAAGAAATAATCTATTAGTTTCACCTAAGACTATATCTGCATTTTAACAATCACCATTTTTTCCTGGTGTTTTTTTTTTCTTGCCGTTGGATTCTCCATTTGAGCCTGAGCCCTTAGTAGAACGATTACATTATGATACCAAAATACTTTATAAAATATATTTAATGAATTGGATTGCCATTTAGATCCTGTTTCCAGCAGATGGGGAGATGAGGCCCGTAATTCTCAACAAGTACATTCGAATGGAACAAAGAGTTAGATTGAATCTGATTCACAAGAGACTGTCTCCCATAGTCAATATGCATTTTACATACCGTTTGTTTGGTTTTTAACTTTCCTTCTCTGCTAAACTTTCTTATCAGAGTAGTTTATCTTACTGTCCATTGCAATAAGTATATTGCAATATATAACCACGACACAAGCTTTACCTTGCATATACCTTTTCATAGGTATGATTCAGAGGTATGATTGAAGCCCATTATTTCCTTTCAAACAAATAATAGGTTGTACTAGAAAGTTGTTTTCACTTCAGTGTGTGTGTGAAGGTGGAGGCATGGCAACACTATCAGTATACTCCTATATTCAGTAGTCAGTGTCTTCATACATTCATAAATATTGGTATATTTATGTGTTCAGCCAATGTTACATATACAAGATACCCCTACATACCTTGTCTCTCCTGTACACTTGTATTTCCTGCCATATTGGCAGTTTTCTTCCATGCTTTGGTTTTACATATGTGTAGGGACCTTTCTAGTGCTACACATTGTGGTCGGGTGCTTTTTTCTTGTGTTCTTTCACTGTTTGAGAAACCAATATAGATGAATCACCACCTCCAGTATACTTTTTGCTGTGCTAAGCTCAAGTACACATATTGAACAAGTGTGGTTTATTTTTGGAGGAAATAATGAAATATTATGCCATGACATTAGATAGTTTGATCTGTTTCTTGAAAAAAAAAATCACATTTTTTATTTCATGGGCAGATGAAAAGAGAAATATTGAGCAAAGTTAATCTCTGTCCAAAGCTACATCTAACAAACTGTTTCAGGGTGGTTGTATAACTTAGTTCTGTTTATTTACAGCTAAGGTTATTGCTTCTTTTTTGGTTTCTATTTGTCAGGTTTTTTTCCTTTGCTGATAGACTTATACTTTTGAAAAGAAAGGCAAAGTAAACATACTACTTTGGGGAAAGAGAGTCAACTCCAACTGAATTTGCTGAATGAGATGACCTTGTATCACAGCTCTAGAGTGACTTTAACAGTATTCTTTCAGTTCAGGTTCATGTGGTCAAGGTTGCTCCCTAGCCCAGCCATATGAAAATGTGGTAGTGCATGAATTTGATAAAATTTATATCTTGCAAGAGAGAGTATTCTAGGTAAGCTGTGGTGTGTTTGTAGCTTTTTGTAGGCTTGGGTGGAGTTGTGCCTTATGGAAAAGAAAGAAAGACTGGAAGCAGTTATAAAAATCTGAAAATTACAGGATGAATACAGAAACTTCATTTTTTGCCCTCGATAATAAAATGCATTAATGAATGCTGTCTTGTAGTTAAGACTGAGATACTGTTAAGTTCCAGCTCTTAAGCTGAATATATGACGTTGGGCAAATCACTTAGTCTCTCTCTGAGCTGAATCATGATCTTTGACAGGTTTATCTGTGGCAATTTAAACTGTTATCACTCCTGCCTTCTGCTGAAGGTTACTGACAAAGTCAGTTTAGGCTAATCGGCAGGTTATGAACCATGCCTGCTGATGAGCTACCACATGGGGTTTTTGCCTGTTGTCCTTGCCAAATGGACAATAATCTTCAGC
>NW_008825428.1:8072777-8074569 GCF_000699105.1 Pygoscelis adeliae
AGTAGAAAATAGAGGTAATAACATTTTAGATGCTGTAGTAATGTCTTCCAGAGAGGATGAATTAGTCTTTAGATCTTGATCGTGAAATAAATATAATACCTTTTTCTTTTTCTTTTTCTTTGTTTCTTTTTTTTTTTTTAAACTTTGTCTAAATTTTATTTACTTTGTACCTAAGATTGAGGGCGGGCAGAAATAATCTTGTGCTGTGTTTAGATACTGGAATGAGGGAACATCCAGGTGTCCTAAAAGAGAAACAATGTATTTCTCTAGCTTACGTGATTAAATCTCTCAATTGTTGTAATTTACAGAAAGCTTGCTGAAGTAAATTATTTTTCATTTATTAAATACATGAAATGTGCTTTCTTTTATACTAAATTTTTAACCAAAAAATTATTACACCCAAAATAAGTCTTAAAAGTAGTACAGTTTTACATAAGCAGGTATTTGTTACTGAAATTGTAAATTACTGATTGCAATAGTGGACTTGCATTACTAAAGCAATGAATGAGATAACTAGTAGTAGCAAACAGAAGTAGAGCTGGTTTTTCGGCATGATTTTTCTAATTATATTTTGAGGCCTAATTTGATTTTGGAAAAATATTTTTCAAGTCATAAGTGGAGCAGATCTGTTTTCTATTGGATATTTGTCATTCAAAAAACCCTGCATATCTCTTTCTGTTTCTTAATGAAATGAGCACGTATAATTTGTATACTTAGAAAACTTTCCGTTTCTAACACATTTAGATCTCCTTTGTGGGTGTAACAGATAAGAAATCTCAAACATGGAAGTACTGCATATTGATGGTGTTTATGCTAGAATATTGTGTGGTATTTTTCAGATTATGTATCTTGCTCTTGAACTCTGTAACACAAGAAATTAAGGTTGCTTACTCATAAATGAGTTTTTAAAGATTGTATCTGCACGCTTGTTGAAATGGAAATCATCGTACTGATGAAACAGAATGAATAGAAATTTCCCAATGGCAAGCAGAGTATTAAAAGAACATAGGCAAGTCTTGGCAAAATTGGTTACAAAACCCCTGTGGATTATAGCAATATAAATCAGATTTTTTTAGCATAAATTAGATTAACTGTATAGGGTGCTGTGTTTGTGATTTTTTTTTTTTAATTAATGCTTAAGTATTTCTATTATACATTCACTGAACAGAAAAATGGTCTTTTTCTTATTCTAGCTGTATGTGTACAGCTTTACTAATACGCGGTTGAGTATTCACCTCAGAAAGTTATAATTAAACTAGCATACAGTCTTGTCTTTAGCCTCTTTCATGTGCAATCCTTAGTTACTTGCATTATGTCATCTTACAATACAGTTTTTAAAAACTTGGATACACGTGTGTTTAGATCCATAAAACCTTAATCTGTCACATGACAAATACACAGTAAATCACTGCAGAGCATGCTGTGGATTAAGTATGGTACCTTAAAATAGTAGTAAAAATTTGAAAACGGAGATTACCCAAGTTTCAACATAAAGTTTTCTGTATGTTATAATACATAATAGAAAAGAATCAAACTTCTCTGCCTAGTTAATTTCTTGATTTTTTTTTTTTTTTTGAGAATGTAGCTGTACAAATTTAACTTTATATTGAGTGTTTCCTAAGATATTGTTGTGGTTTAACCCGGCAGGCAGCTGAACACCACACAGCCGTTTGCTCACTGCCCCCACCCCCCCCCGCAGTGGGATGGGGGAGGGAATCAGAAGAGTAAAAGTGAGAAAACTTGTGGGTTGAGGTAAAGACAGTTTAACAGGTAAAGCAAAAGCCGCGCAAGC
>NW_008825428.1:8074711-8078724 GCF_000699105.1 Pygoscelis adeliae
TGAGCATGACGTCACATGGTATGGAATGTCCCTTGGGCCAGTTGGGGTCAGCTGTCCTGGCTGTGCCCCCTCCCAGCTTCTTGTGCACCTCCAGCCTTCTCAGTCGGTAGAGCATGGGAAGCTGAAAAGTCCTTGACTAGTGTAAGCACTGCTTAGCAACAACTAAAACATCGGTGTGTTATCATCATTGTTCTCATGCTAAATCCAGAACACAGCACTGTACCAGCTACTAGGAAGGAAATTAACTATCGCAGCCAAAACCAGGACAGTTATGTGGTAGACAAACAGGTTTCTTCTAACTGGTTTGCTACCATTTGTACAAACAGGATTTTTTTCCTTGGCATGGTGCTTTTTTGAGAGCCAGATATTCTTAAATTAATCAGTAATAAGCACGATTTACCCACAGAGCTTGATGCTTTATTTTTGGACTAGTTAATGCAATCTGGAGGTTAAATACAGAACGATTTATCCTGTGGAACAGAAAGAGTTGAAATAACTGATTGTGTACATTACCACATTAGTTGTAAAAATTGTGTAGTATAGTCTTCCCTAAAAGTCAGCATGTATGCATTGTTTCAGAGTATGGTGTTAAAGATGCTATCAAATTTTGCTCAAGTGATCAGAGAAAGCACAAGAAACATTATGCCCTGTTGCTGCTAATGATCATGAGACTGATAAAATTCAAAGGTTTTGGTTTCCTTATTTGAAGTCGATTACCATATCATGCTATTATGAATAACTATAAATATCTAAAATAGGAATAGGAGTGAATGTTTTGGATTGCTCTAGGCAAATTTTGATACAGAAAATGTAAACCGTGAGCTATGGCATCCAATATTTTTGTTTAAACTGAGGGTGGGGGTTTTTTTAAGCTTGTTTGCTACTTGAGGTAAAGCCCCTAAATCACCAAAATCAGAAGTTTCTGTATTCTGTGAGACCCTTTTAGATGACCCCCACCTTTGACTACATTTTTTTAGGTAAATTGCACTTTTGAATTAAGAAATTTAAAAATTAATGTTTTTTTCTTCAAATTTATTCTTCATTGAAGCATGAGAAAAGTGTACAGTCTATCAGCTGTATGCCTCATACCATCATCTTGTCCTTCAAAAGCAGGTTTGTTTCCTAAGTACTGGGGACTTCCAGCAAGCAAGTTTAAAATAGGTTGACTTTTTAGGTTCTTTTTGAAGTTTTAATTTGTTAATTATTGTAACATGTCCTGACACGATACACTTTATTTTTACTTCTGCCCAGTGTTTTGCTTCAAAAAAGTACCTGTTTTAGTAAAGGAATAAAGCAAACTGAAGTGAGTTCCTTTGTTTTCCAGTTCTTAATTAGACATTCTTACGGTTTTAGTTTACTTTATTTGTCATCCGGTAGTAGCCAAAAGCCTTTTGTTAGAGGTAGTTAGAATAGATGTGAAACTTTAAGGAGAAAACTGTATTAATTGTGTATAGTTCTTGCAATCTAAAAATTGAGTGCAGTTCAAATCACACTAAACATGATTAGAATTACTGTTTGTCTGATGAACTGTGCGATGTTACCTTAGACGTGGGGTTATGCAGAAAAGAATTTATAATTTTTCTTTTTTAATCATTTTTGTTGAAGGCGATCACAACATGTAAGCCATTTTGACTTGTAAAAGCAGTATTATTTAAAAGGAATTTAGTCCTCCCTCATCTCCATGCTGGAAGGACTGAAACTTTAATTTTTACTAGCTCGGCAGAGTTGTCTTTAGTTGCAGGAGTGGGTATAATCACCCCCTGAACCTTCCTCCTACACATCCTTTACACTGTTTTGCAAGTGTTCAGGCCTACGTGCATCTAATCCCAAATGTTCACGTATGAACATAAAATTTAAGACTGTAATTGTGAAATGTAATTTTTCCTTGGTCCCTATTAATCTGAAATGAAACGATGCCCTCGAAGAGAGTGACTCACATTGTTGTGTTACAGCATTAAAGTGCTGAACAGTTTTCCAGAATGAAAACTCGTGGCAGAGCAGGTTTCTGTGCTGCTAGCAGCTGGGCTGTGGAGAAGACGCACGCTGTTAGGCTGTTGACTGCTTCTCCTCTGAAGTGGCTGGACCTTTTCACAGTTGGATCTGAAAGATTAAAGCTACTCTTGCATCGAGTTTTGGTGAGTATGTAGGAGGCTATTTGAATTTTTCCCCTGAAGACAGTAGTTCAAATACTCCTGTCGGAATGGGAATTGGTCCCCTTTTAACTCGCGCTGTTATTTGTTGCCCTCTGATTGAAGAGTAAGATGGTAAATATTGTTCATCCCAGCAGGCAGCTGGAAGGCAGACAAGAAGAGCAGCTCTGCTAAACTGCCAAGGGTTTCAGCCTGAGGAATGAGGAGCCAGTTGGCAAAGCTGTAAATTATTTGGGCTGATCTTTGTACCTATTTGTTTGCAAAAGTTGAGATGTTCTGAATTGAGGGATGGATTGCGGGGGGGCCACTTTAAATCCCAATGTTAGCTTCGGCGGCAGGAACCAGCTAACACGGTTGCGTGAAACCCTCTCACTGGTGACTCTGGTACGGTGACTGGCAGCTGGGTTATTAAGTGGGATTGAAAAAAGCAGAAAAGAAGAAGGGTAAAGAATGAAATACCGTGTTCAACATATCAGCTATCCTTTTGTAAGAGAAGCCTCTGGTTTTCCACAGCAAGCAGTTTGACGTGATATGGAAGTACCTTGTTGCGTGATTTGACATGATGTTGTAGTGTTTCCAGTGGCAGTTTTCATTGCATGAGACTGCGAGCCTTTGTAGCCAAAGAACTATAAATAAAAGGAAGAGGGGAAACAAAGGCCTCATTTTTCTTGCTAGCGTGTAGCACAGGCACGGGGAGAAATATCTGGTGAACTAAAAGAAAAGGAGAAGAAACATTTTTCCCTCCAGGGTTGCTGGTTCACAGTAGATGGTTGTGATCTTGAATCTTTTCAGTGTCTCCTCATCCACATCCTCTAGAAACCTTCCCCCCCCCCGAGATTTAAATTGTGCCTTTCTCACTGGGTTGACTAAACTGTCGATGTGAACAGTGTTGTTAATAATGTTTTGTGCCATTTTTGTAACAGTTTTTCGTAACTGTTCACATGTAATGTTTATTTTTAAAAAGGATTATTCAAAACACTTATTTTAATCTTTGTATCCCCACTCTATGTATTTCTGAGAGTTAGATTTGATTACCAAAGTATATTTTAATATGTAGGAGTTCTAGGGTAGTTTAAAACTTTGAGCTTTTGCAGCTGCCATTCTCCTGTAATATTTGGATGGTTTTGTGTTTTATTACTAATATCTTTACTACTCTTAGGCAAGGAACTGTGGTCAGGGAAAATATTATTAGTCTGTATTGCTGGTTGTGAAAATGCTATTATTGTATAGTAGTTGAGGAAATTGAAGGTTATTTGTATTTTAGACTCAAGTTAAAATTATTCTTTTCAGGTACTTTTTCAAAGAAATTTTCAAAGAAACATACTGTACCCCTGTATACGTGAGGAGTGTTATTAAAAAAAGTTCAGTCTTTGCTAATACTGGCTCAGCTGCATCAGTGTGTTACGGAAGCGGGAGGTCTGCCTTTGTTCTTCAGTGCCAGTGTTTCAGAAGTAGCAATAGCAACAGCGCAAACATGTTGTGAAAACTCCAATAGTGTAGATAAGGGTTATGTCTCTACTAAATAAATCCAGAGTTCCTAAGGAAAGGTGTGAGTATATGAAGATCACATATAGGTTGGTCTGAGATGCGTGGGCGGAGCAACCCCTTTTCCCTTAACGAACATATGAAATGTTGATGAAGATATGGGAGCAAAGAGAAAGAAGAAATAATGAGAGAAAATAGAAATAACCTTAAATTTTGTATTTTAATGTGGTATTGCATTGCGTCTATGGTTAGTTCACTAAGTCACTAACTACTTTTGGTAAGTTTACGGGTAAAAATTCTTTCAGATTGTGTTGGAGTACAACATGAATATTTGACTCTGAGCATTCTCAAAAGTCCTAACGATTTCCTTTGCATTTT
>NW_008825428.1:8078760-8094992 GCF_000699105.1 Pygoscelis adeliae
AGGGCCAGAACAAAAGTGGCAGGAAAAAATAAGGCAATAATGAGTTGCAGTGTGTTACAAAAGGATGAATGACATTCCTAAGGGAAACAAAGTAGGAGGGCAGGGCAAAGGTCATTTAAACGCTGGACAGTAGCAGCTATTGTCTGCTGGGAAAAATGAGGGCCAACAAAAAAGCATATTTCTTCTGAAGAGCCTATATTCCCTGCAACAAATATTCAGAGAAAACAAAACAAACTCTAACCTTCAGCATTCTCCAAGTGCTTCCTTCCAAGACTCAAAGCTCTTAATCCATCTGCAAAATGGAAACCTATTCCCAAGGAAGTTACTTACATTTTAACTGTGTGAATTTGTTTCTCTAATGTATTCAATTACATGTTTTGAGGGATCAGAATGGAAAATTGCGCATTTTCTAACTCATATGTTAAAATACTCCCTTTTTCTGCTGTGTCCAAAACATGCTTCATATTCAAATAGCATAGTAGGTCTTTATTGCAGAAAGCTGCAGTTCTGCTTTTACTATCAAGCTGCTAATGAACTAGCTTGTGCCAAAATATGAATGAGCACTAATATTTGTTCACCTAGAAATGAATGTTCTGTCTCGCTTCTGGTAACACCATCTAACTTCTAAAATGTAACCTTACATTGCTTATTTGTTTTGAGAAATGGAAGAATAAGAGTTAGATTAATCTTAAATTTTTTTGTATGGGTAGAATAAAGTGCATGAAATCTGCTGTGGTAGGAATGCTGACTACCCATGTAATAACAAGCAATTTCTAAGATGAGTCTGTGTGCATTGCTGTAAGCGTAAATGTGTGTGTGAGCATTTTTAAATCATCACTTGTGATTTTAAAAAGCATTTTGCAAGCTATTACAACATCGTCATTAACTATTGCATTAAATATTTTTTTGAAATACTGATTAGTTTTTCTTGGATTTCCTGACATAATTTGTCACTTTTTTTGAGTAACCGGAGTCCCACTGTACATCTGGAGATGGCTGATTTCTAATTCATAGATCCTTTGAAATGCTAATATACAAACAGTATATAGAAAATAGCTAGGCTGATGGGCATTAGCTTTTCCATTTTCAGTTGCCTGCCTCAAATACTGTAATCCTAACTATGAGTCAGACTTCAAAATACTCTGTCAGAATGGGAAACTATTTAACACGATGAATTTAAATGGTCCATTTAATAGAATTTTTTTTTGTTGTTAAATAACGTTAACTGTAGTAGTTTTCTGGAGTTTACTGATTATTCAACACTGGAAAATACATTTGCAGAACATAGTTTTTCAATGATATTTGCCTTCCAGTAGGATGTGGAGGATGAGGGGAGAAATGTGTATGTTCACTTTTTCTTACTATTATTCTTTTTAACAACTAGGAAGTGTAGCACAGTTATAAAGTTTTTAACTTTTTGTGCTTAGACTTTAAAGTTTACATTACACCTGAGTTTGTACTGATGAAAGTACAGATAATGACGGCATATAAGCCCAGTCACGGTATTTGAATCAAGTCTCAGTTGCCCACGTGAGGGAGTAGAGCTCAGTCCATTTTGAGAAAGGAAGGAGTGAGATTGCCCATGAGAGAAAATGAAGAATCTTTGTTGGGGAAGGGGAGGGTAGAGAATAAGAACAAAAAAATTTTAAGTTGGTAAAAGTTGCGTATTGCAGCTGGTTTCTCCTGGGCCAGCTGTATTTATATGAGGTTATCTATAGCCACCTAAAAATAAAGTCTAAGTCAGGAGAGAATAGACGTTATAGGTCTTAAAGCAAGGAACAGATTTTATAATCTGATATGTGCCTACGGGATATAAATGATGCTTTGTCTTAAAAACTTGTGTTTGAGTTACTTTAATCATGCAATTGCTTGTAAGCCTTCTTTCCTCCTTCTCCAAGGTATTTAAGTGGTAATTTAGCTGGTCCACTCAGGCAGGCAGGGCTAGGAAAATGCAGTAAACCAGAAATGCAAGGAAGGGACTGTGGTTTTTTTTTCCTGCAAAGGCCAATACTTTCACCTCTCTCTATTGTCAAAGAAGATTGAGTCTGATAGCTGGTTCACCTTGGACAACTGCAACACAAAGGTTGATATGGCAATACTACTTAGTGCGGGCCCCAACAAAATACTGTCTCAAGCGTTCTAGATAAAAACTGCTCTCCTCACCTTTTTTGCTCTTGAATGTTTGGAAAGGAAAAGCATTCCTCCGTTCACCTATGGATATAGCATCATTTGGTCCCTTGGTGGCCAGCTGAGAACTTCAGGTATTCTATCTAAAGTAGTGGTTGCTTGATGTCTTTCTTTTCCCCTGACTTCATAATCAAACAAATGTCAATATTAACGCATAACACGGTATCATTCATAAGTATGCAGTAGGTTTCTTGCATGGAAAAGTGTGTCTGTGTGTTCTAGCATTTTGATGTTTGAGCTGCCATCACTGGTACCTATCTTACGAATCTCTAAAATACAAAACTAAGTGTCCTGTATCCTGGAAAGGACAGCTAGAGGGAAAGGAGCAAAACAAGTCAGCTAAGGGGAATGAGGACTTTTGGTTGTTAACTTTTTGCCTTGCTCTGTAAAATGAAAGTAACACCGCTCCCTCATCTCACTGAAGCAATTTTGAATATTTACGAATAACTTCATTGTGCTTAACACATAATTAAAACCTTAGTAAGGGAAACTTAGAATTTAGTATTCCAGGTTCATCAAATGAGTAAGACGTGGAGACTTAAGATCACTGATTAATGATAAGAAAACAATATAATGCAGTCTCTTCTCTAGAAAGTTAAAACAGTGCTCATGTAATTAGAGACTGTATAATAGTGCACATATGGGGGATAATGTAAAGTTCTGCAGGCAATCTCAGCATTTACGAACTTTGAGGACTTGAGTGTGTAATGTTACTGGCTTTTAGCATAAGTTGTATTTGAAAGGGAGAGACAGTAGAAGAGCTACCTTGTGTCTGAATCTAAGTTGGTCCCAGTAACGAACTAATGAGACTAGCTTTTCTGTATTGTTGGAGGGGTTGCTTTGTTGTTTGACTAAAATGCCTTTCATCTTCAAATCCCAGTATGACACCAATAGGTGCAGTACAATCTCTGCACTATCTGCTTTTTCTCTGTCTCCAAAGAGAGGGCTTTTTTTGGATTATTAGTTTTCCACTGTTGCCTGAATGGATGAAGTTAAGCATGATATCTTACAGATTTCTGTTGTATTTTTTTATCCCTTTGGTAAAAAGGGGGTAGGGGAGGAGAGCTACTGAGATCTTCCATGGGATGACACTTGTTGAGCCAGTTACTTGGTTGTCAGAAATCTGGGATCTTCTCAGTCCAGTTTATGAAAATTATTAAACCTTTGCGTGATCTGTATTTCAATCTGTAAGCAAGGCAGAATGCTAACGCTTTCTGAAGCTAATGGGAAAAGTTGTCTTTAGATTCAAATCCTAATTTCTGTTGCAATGTGTCTTATTGTTAGCCTTCCTCTTAAATATAAAAATAGTGCATTAACTTTGTGGAGCGATCCCCTAACTTGTACAGTGCATGTTTTTCTTGTCCTTGCCCTCTCACTTTCCATACGTCCTTTCCCAGCCTTCATTTCTTTACTCAAGTGCTGGATTAAGTTCCTTATTTGATAAATATTTTAATCAAATAAATTAAAATGCCGATTGGCATAAAGGTTTCTGTGGCTCTGTGGCATCACTGCTGCTTCATCTTTGGACAAAACATAACAAAATTGAGCTTTTGAGGCTTCTGGAAGGGACCAGTTGAGCAGACTAATATCTGTCACTTGATCAGAGGAATTGCTGAACTCCCTGAGGAGACAGGTTGTTGCTCAATTGCTGTGGGAGGTATACATCTGGGTATGGAGTGCTTGTGCTATGGAAGCCTCTTCAGAGGCCTCTTCTTGTAGTCTCAGGTAGACTACTTGTCCAAAACCTTTCCCCGCTCTGTACGTGGAAACAAATGAGGTTTCAAGAGAGTTAAATAAATAATAGTTGTGGGTAGTAGTAAATGCAAGGCAATAGGGATCAGGTAATGTTTGGAGAGTTAATGATGCGGAATTGGTGTCTTTGCTGGAATAAACTAACTGCTGTAAAAAAAAAACCCAAAAGTTCACTTTAAGAATTTGTTTGGCAAATGCTACAGAAAAAAAGAAATTGGGGGGTTAACCACACCCTTAAAATGTAGAGGGTTAAACTAAGTTTTAGAAGTTTAATAGTTTCTTTTTTTATTATGTTGCATATTTTGGAAGCTTTATCAGGATGGGGTATAAAGAAAAATTACTCTTACTAGAAGACTTTGGAAACAGCTATTAATTTTAGGAAGAGTAGAAGATAAAATTGAAGGCTGGAGAAGCAGAAAACCCTTAACTTAACCTGTAAAGTAATTAGCTATGCCAGGGATAACCACTTGTAGCAAAGACATGAGAGGGGGAGAGTTTGGCTTGTACCTGCAGTCGCAATGATAGTACAGGTACTTAAATGGAGCAACAGCTAAATATAATTTTTCATCTCCTAAACGCCAAACAGCCATATGAGAAGAATCTTGTTGCTTGAAATAATTTGTAGAGTTTAAAACTCTTGAGAAAAATGTAGATTTCTTCAATTCCTAAAGTTAAAAGACAAAACTTCACTTCTCAACTGCTACATTCAGATTTACAAGCCAATCTTTTGTATTATGACTTCTGTGTATGTGTAAATATAAAAAAAAAAATAATTAACATGTTGATAAACTGGCTGGAGACGGATAGAACTATGTTCTGTTTTATTTTATACAGTCCAAATATATTCAAAGTTGTTCTGACTCATTATTCTTTTGACTCTGTATTTTATTGATATAATCTCAGAGGATTGAAGTTGAGAAAATACATTAGTATTATATATATTAGCATAATTTCATTTGTGTATACAGTAAAACAAGGCTCAATAATTCAACTTTGAGTTCTTATTTACTGGGCTAACTTGGGTGTAAAAATCTCATATAAGGAGGAGAAAAGCTAAGTTTAGTAGCCTTTTTAGTTGAACCTTTGTTAATGCAATATGATGCATAAAAAAGTATCATTAAAATGATCTTTTAGGGGAGATGTAATGGGAGCATAATCTATCTATGGTTAGGTAAAGCAAGACGTTTAGTACATTGTGTGTTCCAAAACGTCAGCTGCATTTTTGGAAAATCTAAAATTTGTGTTGTGGATGACCTGATGGATGATGACCTCGTTGAAGATAAACTAGACTGGGATCCTTTGCCTTCCTCCTCTTGATGTGCGATGTTTCTTTAAAGGGGCATTTTGAGTGGGAGAAAATAGCCAATTCTTGTAGAAGGCTTTAATCTTATTTATAAGATTTTAAGTATAGTTTTTTTCCACGCTTGTTCTTGAAGTCTTAAGACATGATGTTTTAGAAGTGGCCATTACCATCTGTCTAGTATTTTTAAGACATAAACCTCCTTCACTGACTGCGAAGCCACACTGACGTAACAGAAAGTAACAATTCAGAAGTAGTAAATTATTTCAAGTGAATGACTAACAAATTTGAAGTCTTAAGATACTGCTTGAGAAAACATACCAAGCTAAAGTCAATACGATGTGGTTTGTACGAGAAACTGTAAGGTGAGCTTTTACATGGCAGTACGTGGGTAGTCCTGGTCCTTACTAAGAGCCAGCTAAATAGTGAGTTACTCCTAGTTTTTCTGACCTGCAGGGCTGTTGAGGCTCCCTGGCACTGTGCAGGATGGGGTTTGAAAGCTAGGCAGGTTTCCTAATCTGAGCAGCCTGACAGAAGTCCTTATGCTCAATGGTGACCCTGTAACACATTTCACAAATTGAGACTTGCTTTATTTTTGCGTGGCAAGCGAATTATGCATTAAGATAGGAGATGCGTGTTTTATCCCCTTTGTAGGGAAGTGAAGCAGTCATTGCTCGGGTAGCTGTGGGGCGGCTGCAGTCTGGATTTTGACGGTTGTCTTATGCGGTTGGGTCTGCCTGTTAACTGTCCTCTTCCCCTCTCAGCTAGGAGCTTTTTTTAGGGAGGCTAGATTTGTAACTCCCTATCAAGGCAGATAATTTTATTTAACAAAGCAAGTATAAGATAATGGACATTCATCAGTGAATGAAGCAAAGTGGTCAGTGTGTGCTGGGGTAAACTGGAAGCACGGGTCTCTTCTTTCCATAGAGAGACCAGGTGAGTCCCCCTCAATTTCTGTGTTGCTGAAGCTGTGGTTATGCTGTAATTGTTAGTTTGGTACCCTGACTGAATGTTTGCTTTCTAGCAATTTTCCCTTTACTGGCTGATTGGTCTTTGTTCAATATGTTGAATATTAGTTAATGATAAGCTGCAACAGTCAAACCACTGAACCCAAGCGAAAGAAAGAACTGGTTTTGTTCCTTTGCTCCTTTGGCTAGGGGAGTGTAGAAGACCATCTACGTTATTTCTCCAATTTGTGCACATGTAGCTTTCTTGAAAGGCATTTCAACTTGGAAGTCTCCTCTGGTCGAGAAGGTTGCTTATTTTCATTAGACTAAGATTTAGGCCTGTACCAACACTGCAGTGACCTGTGATGCCTCTTCATGTCCTTTGTGTTAACTGGGCCCACAGTATTTGGGGTTTGCTGGTGTCCCTTATCACTCTCGTGTCCCCTGCCAGCCAGCTGGAAAAGGGATGCCTGTAGCTGGTGTCAAATTATACATGTCCTCAGTGAGCAGCCAGCAGCCACAGAGAACCAAGTGGAGGATGGCACTAACGTGCCACTCTGCCTTTTTACGTGCCTGCTTGTTTTAATGCAGCTTGATAGAGAGGGGAGTGGAGCTGGCCAAGACCGCAGGGATTCCTTTTCAAATGTAATCAAGCTAAAAATTGCCTTTGGCTCCACAGCAGACATGGAACATTTCATACAAATTGGATTTTTTTTTTGTAAAGTCATGATCGGATCTTGGAATTTTCATCCACATTATTAAGGTTTATATTCTAGCTTGTGTTTAGAGCAGATGTTAACAATAACAATTATTGTTTAGAACAAGTTTCCAAAGTATGTGTGGCTTTTATTATTGTTGTCTTTAATATTTTAAAACAAAATCACATGCTTTTGAAATACATGCTGATTTGTAATGATGACAATGCAGATGTCTGCTGATTTGTAAAATGCAGTTCCTTCTGATATGTTTTTATGTTAAGCTCCTCTGTACAATGTTCAAAGACTCATGCTGAATTTAAACATAAGACTTTTGTGTATAGTTAATTTTAGGGGCAATGTTACAGATGTAGACTGAATTGCTAAGGAATATTTTTTAATCGTTTCTTGTATTTAAATAGCATTTCACACAGAAGCTTTCACCAGCTGCAAAGAGAATTTAGGAAACCAAACTGTACTATGTTTTACACATCTGGAGAAGCTTTTACTTGTAACTAGTTAGTGGTGTATTTGCAGAGGCCATTTAAGCCAACTCTGTGTTTACCCACCCAAAACAATTTAAGTACATTCCTAGAAATGTCCTTTTTTTTTTTTTTTTTTTTTTTTAAGCAGGGCAGAGAAGAAGCAATGTCTGACCTGTCATAATATCTAAATAATTTAATTGGAAAAGCCAGCCGTCAAACCTTATGTTACTAAACTATTGAGCAGTATAGCTCTGCAAAAACAAATAGGAACATGTATTTAGCACTCCCAACTGAAAGTTTGGGAAGCACAAAAATAGTGTGATGCAAGGAGCACTGGAGACACCATCTTGCCAAGGTTGGCCATTTTTATGTAGAGCTAATTATTTACTGTTCATCTGGAAGTTTAAACTAAAAATAAGCTGCTAATGTAGACTTAAAAACTGTAATGAAATTAAATATGAACACTTGAATAATGAGATAATAGGTTTGATTTCCTTTAGGCGATGTAATAAATTTGCAATGTATTTTGTCTGATACACGGATGATAAATGAGGTTTGCAGAAGTGTGTGCATGCAACAGAGCAGCATACTTAGAAGCAGCATGGTGTCACACTCATTTTTTCCGAAGGGTAGAATTTTGTTTGTACTGCAGGATGATCACACTAATGTCTAACCAAAATGGAGACATGTTACAAGGAAAGTGCCCTGATGTGTACCACAAGAGACTTTTCTTGGGGTTCCCAAAAAAACTGTAAATATAAAATGAAGACATGCTTTAGAAATTATTTTAGTTTTATTCTGTACAGACTTTATATAGTCGTAGATTTTTTTAACATTGTCAAGAATTTATGATAGATAATCAACATACTATTAAAAAAAATTCTTCTGTTTCTTTGTATTTTATTTGATACTTTGGAAAAAGAGCTGTAGTAGCCTTGCTTTTGCATCTTAAGCTGTGTTTGAATAGAAAATCCATGGCTGCTTTTTTTGCATTTAGATTTCCTCCTCAGTCTGCAAAGTTTGTGAGTTGAATCCAGGGAACTGAAAAAAGTAGTTTCACGTGGAAAGTCTTACAATTTTAGTAAATAAGGATTCCAGTTAGGATCATTATCACAGAAAGTTATTCCTTTGGCCTTTCTTTCCTAAATTATATAAAGACTGTTAAGGGATCCAGAGAAAACTTCAGTCAAGTCTATTAATAGGGAAGATTTGAGTTGCCTGTAGAGGAGACAAAGCATGCTTTGAAAGGTAAGTGGCAGTATGTGGTTTGCTTGGTTTTTTTCTTGTACTCCAGGTCTCATAAATAATGTTAAAGACTACTTAGTCTTTGTTACCAGCAACTGAAAGCATTCAGGATGGTGGGGGGGGGGGCTTCAAATTCATGTTTAAAGAAAAGAAAAAGGTCATGTTTGGAGGTAAATTTAATTTAACTTTCAGGATTTGAAACTGCAGCATTACCTTTTTGGCTTTTTTTTGTAGCTAGAAGAGTTTTAAATTTATTTGTGAATACATCAGTGTGTATTTAAGTAACTGTAAAGGCTAGAGTTTTGCAGTAAATACTAAAATCAGAAGACTGAAAGTCACAGAAACTGGAATAATGTGACCAAATTATGGAAGCACTTGAAAATTGTCACAAGTGTAATTATTCATATGCCAGTTCTGTGTGAATATTGCAGAGCTGCAGAACTTGTGCTCATGTGACGTGATCCTTCTTTGATATTGAGGAGATCTTACTTTGGTGCAGTGCAGCGACATTAACGGTAACATTAATGTAACCATTCTGATTTGGCAAATCCCAGATTTCAAAATACATTCTCAGAGTTTGCTTCCGATATAGAGAATACTAGAAATATATTTCTTTAACTGGAGTTAACCTGCAGATAGCCGTTGTAAACAACAGCTTGTTGTATTGGAAGGGTTTTTAATGCATTTAGGAATAGACCTTCACAGGCTCTCTGTATTTATTCTTACAGTCTGGCTTCTGTCTCCTCCAGGATTCGTAACTGATGTAGATGATGAAATAGGATCAGTGTGACTTCGTACTTAAGAAAAGTTAATCTATTGGGAAATGTGAGAAGACCTTAAATAGTATTGGAAGGAAGAAGGGAGGAAAGAAAGATTATATGTAATTAGCTGTCAACTATTTAAATAAATTTTTTTTAAAAGCTTAAAAAAGAGAAGTTATTTACTCCTTAAGCACTTAATGTAATATAAAGGAAGAAGTGTCTCAAACTGAAATTCTTCAGTATAGTAGTCTTATTCTGAAGATCTTATGCAGCTTGTATTAACATGTTAGTTTCTAAAAATATAGATAATTATTTTACTTTACAGAATGTATTGAAACATATGAAATATGACTGAAGTATAATTTCCTAGTCCAGGAATTCAGTCATTTTGGGCTGTCATAATGAAGTTCAAGACAAAGTATTGGTTGCTTAGAAAAATAGTAAATTATGTTCAGTATAAGCAACCCCTGATGTATATGTTTGGTGTTTCAAAAGGGCTACTTTCCCAAAGCTGGAAAAAAAAAAAAAATTAGCAAAAATAGTCTCATATAACAAGTGGTAGAAAGAAGGAATAGCAATTGATACGAATTACAGCTTTACGTAATCAAAAGAGTGATGGTAAATAATGGGCTACAGTTACTGTGAGTTACACAAGTACTTTAAGGAGCATCTAAATCTTTCTAGCATGGTAAGCCAGTGGAAACCTCCTAATGGAAGGGATAAATTGTTCATCTGTCGATGTTTTCAGTTTAAGACTTGGTGTCTTTCTGGAAAAAGTTTATTTTCTGCGTCGCAGGCTTAATGGGCTCTTTAGAAGCAACCTTAAATGCAGACTTTCGGGCAGTGCAGGGACAGACTTACAAGCCAGCTCTGTTGAAGGCAGCAAATTTTGGTCAGAATGTGTCATGGTATACACAAAAATTTCTACACTATATTTTCCAAAACTGTGTCTCGGGTCACATCAAATCCTAAACCTCAGCCATCCTACAAAGAGAGAACAGAGTTGAGTGAATAAAGAGAAAAAGTGGAATGTCAGCAAAACTTGACAGGAAGGACAGTTAGGAGAAACGTGGGGGGGTTGTTGCTTACAAGGTAATCTGTTTCACTTTGAGCTGAAGTCAATGCGTTGAAGAGCGTTCACCTTGCAGGAAAGTTGAATGCGTGTGACAACGGCATGTACATTGGCCTAATATCAGCGTTGTCGTACCATATGCAAGTTTTGTACCTACATGAATATATATTCAGGGCTTTTTATTCAGGACTGTATTTCTGTGTCAGCACCAATTCACACAAATGTGCTGAGTGGAACAATGACAGAGCTGAGGGCCGTATTAATGCAGCTGCGGTTCGCAGGGGTTTTACTATACATTGTGTTTCTTTTAAGAGTAGTTGATCAGTTTGATTCTATAGAAATAAGGTACAATCTCATACAGGAGCTGAGAAAAACCAACTCGATTAGTGGTGGGCCTTAAGGTGCAAGGTGGCCTACCAAGGTGACAAGAAGTGGAGTTTCAGTTTATTTGAGTATCCTGCTTGAGGAGTTGTCTTCCATCAGGCCTTGCTGGAGTCTGAATCAGAGAACTCTGAAGCGGGACGACTGAATTCTGCTTTCCAAATATATCTCAACCAGTTTAGTAGCATGAGTAGTTAAGAGAGAGAATTAAAGAGCTGTCAGCCTTTCATTATCCTATCTGATTCTTAACTCTTGGCTCCAAAGCAGTGCTTTCCCATAATAATGCATTATGATTGAACCACCTAATTAAAATACTTTTTATCTAAATGAGAAAGTTGTACTTCTTGTAAGTTGTTCTTGAGAATTTATTTGTGGAACATAATTATTCTGTGCATTCCCTGTTAATGTAAGTAGGTGGTTATTAATTTGCTTACTATGGAGTCTCAAAGGCAGGAGGTCCTTATGCAGTAGGAGCTTACAGACTCCTTGAAGTTTTAGAAGTTAAAATTGCTCAAGAAGTGCATGGTCTCAGCGCCACGGAAGAGCTTACTATCTCCTACAAAAGTTTCTAATATCTAGTCTCCTTGTTAGTGATATCATCTGAGCAGTTTTACTATCCTTAGGAGGCAGGTTTTGGAAAAAATCTGTCTGGATATCATGGAATTAACTTTGATGGAATAAACTTTTAGTGGGATTAACCTGGCTGGAGTGAGAACTGTTTTAATTATTTAAAAGAAAACATTGAGATCATGACATGTATCACATTTTACAACCAGAGGACTAAAAACTTCTTTAGGTTGGGAAAACTTTGGCTATATCTATATTAGCAAGTAATCTGCAGTGGGAATGGATCCATAGAAGAAAAACAGTAGGTGCTGAGGACTTGGTGGCCACAGCTTGTATTTTTTCAGAGGCAATACTTTGAGCAGACTCTACTCTGATTCCAGGGAATATTGGAACAGTAAATCACTGTTGGAGCACATCTTCCATTTTAGTTTCATCAAAAAGTAGTGCAGTTCATATACTTTAAGACTGCTCCAAAACGAAAAAAATATGTACAAGAATATACTACGTATTAAAATTTGTCATACGTATAGCTACTTGATTAAAATCATTATATAGAAGTATATATTTTCATTTATGGCATGAACACAAATGAAAACTATGAGCAGATGCAGATCTGAGACAGTTAATAGTATAAAATATAAATAATCTGCCTTTGTTGGGGAAGGAAAATTGTCATTTTCATTGAACTGGATAAAAGAATGGATTGTTTCTTTTGTGTTTATATCATAGACAAATGGAAAAAATTACCTTCCTTAACTTTTCCAAATACTTGAGAGTAAAAAAAACAACCTTGTATAAACTTGTTTTTCGTAGATACAGAGACTGGTAAATTGTGGTACAAGTCCAAGAGATACTTCAGATGTTGTTTTACAAAATGACTACAAAGTTCTCATAACATTTGGAGAGGCAAAGGGCTTTTAGGAAAACGCGTATGACAACAGAATAGAATTGCTATTAAATTGTTGTTTGAAATAGAAACAATGTGTATTTTGAAATAGAGGACTACTTTCAAGAAGCAGCTTTCTGCAGTGGTAGACACCGTTTTGGGGCAATGTCTACCAAATACAAAAAAGATGGGAGAAGATTTCCTGATGAAGTCATCTGTAAACAGAGAAATTTAATCTGTGTTACGACAGCATAGTAATGATCAACTTGTTACTTTCAAATTTCTTCTTCTTTCCCCGGTGAACGCAAATGCAGTTGCTGAAAAACCATTCATTTAAGTAGTTTAAATGCTTCTAGTTTCTGTGGCACAGTGAAATCTGTTCTGTTTGTTGTAACCAACTAATAATATAATGTCAACAGAACTGGAGGAGCAGAACTGCTGTAAGCAAATGCAGACCGACCAGACCTCCCTGGACCTAAGTTCTGGTAGTTTTTCTGTGGTAAAATACTGAGAGGTGAACAGGTTATCCTTTCAATGTAAGCCTCTTATTGCCTAGCATTTCTAACCCTTGTTCACCTGTCATGCTTGAAAACAAAACAAAACAAACCTCTTGGATAAACAACTGCATTTGAAAGCAAAATGGAAAATCCTTTCCTGTCTGTCCTGAACCTATCTAGCTCTACTTTGTGTACTCCTTACGCAACTCTCCCTGCCTCTGGTGGTGGAATTACAATAATGAGAGATTTTGTTGTATTTGAGATGATATTTTTTGTAAAAATAAAGCACTCCTGTACAGTGAAGGCCAATCTAGAGCTGGGCAACTTGGGAGAAAACTCAGCCAAGATCTGCTGGAGTAACTGAGTTTGACACCTTGCTTAAGTATTAGCTCCCACCTAAAACCCATGGCAACTCATAATGGAATCAGGGGCTAATTAACATAAACAGGTAGAATATGGTTTTGTGCACTACTTTACAGAGGGGTAGTCACATATTGCTGGTAATTTGTTTGCCGGTTAAGGAGCAGAGTAATGTTGCGCCCCAGGAGAGCCAATTCATTTCCAGGGTCAGGAGCATCTGGAGGTCGGGGGATGTTGCCTTTTAATTAAAAGTTCAAATTTCTGAAAGAATAGCTGGAAAAGAATGTACCGGAAGTGGGGATGGATGATGCTGGAGGAATTTAGAAACACTGAGCATGTAGGTATGGGATTAAGAAAGGCAAAGCTCAGGCAGAACGGAGGCCGGGGAGGTTATGGAGGCTGTCAGGAAGGGCTTGTAAAGGTACAATGACAGCAGAGGGGAGTGTGGTGATGCAGGGTATGGCTAGGAAATGTCTACATACCAATTCAGACCCGATAAACTCAAGACTTGCATATCGGTTTTGTTTTCTACACTGATACTTGTATGCTAAAATGTATTCATTTGAGCAGTATGAAATGTGAAGCATAGTACTCTCTGTAGGCATTATGGATTCAAGCCTGTTCTAGCAGTACTACGCTGAGCAGAAAGCTCATTTGTGCCAGGCTGTTTGTCTACTTTTACAGTCTGGCTGAAATAACCGGGAGGTGCAAACTCCAGCTTGTCACTGCACAAGAGATAAATGTTAACGTAGCATGCTTCTGGCTCACTCAGCTCTTTTGTTATAGTAAAGAGCATACAGGAACATTTATCTTGCAAAAAAATGCATAATTTCAGCTAGGATTAGTTGCCTTTTCAAAAGGCCAACAGCTGCTTCAAGTAGAGTACCATAAAAATGTTTTGGAAAAAAAATATATATTCCAGGAAGCTTTGAGGCATGGAAAATCTAAAGGATAAGTAAAAATAAATAGCAAATGGAGTTCATCATTTACTCTGTGCATGCAGCGGACGTATATTTGTGTATACTATCGTGACAGCTAAAATTAGCACCTTTTCTTTTCTGCAATAGGCAAGGGGCTGTTTGAAGTCAGGATATTAAAAGAATTAAATTGATTCCAAAAGAATTTCAAGGGAGTGAGGGGGGTTCAGGAGAAGGAGGACACGGTACCAGTCCCAAATCAAGCTTAGCAAAAGTCCCTCCAGATCCTGGCAACAAGAGTTTGCAGGGAATACCTGAGAAGGATGTGTGACAGTGATGTCGTGTTCATCCAGAAGGTTGGACAAGCACCTGAACATTTACAAAATAGTGGAAGCGATGGAAGATAAACCTAAAAACACTTTCTCAGCAGGTAGTGGAATGTTAGATGCTATCTCAGATTTTTAAAATCAAATTCAGATAAGTGAGCTGTGTGTGGTTCCTCTCTTTTTTTAAATATCATTGACAGGGTCATTTTAATTTTAGACCTTGCACTGTTTTGGTGGCGAATACATTAACACTTGTTCATAATGGAAAGCAAAGCATGCTCAGATAAAAAGTCATGCCTGTCAACCTTGATAAGTTTTCAGCAAAAAATGCAGCAACCTCTTCCTTTGCAACTCTATGTTTTCCCATTGCGCGATTTTTGGCAGCAAAGTATTTGAGAGATTAAAGGAACGTTTCTTCATGCTGATCTCACCAAGAGTAATCTTACCAAGTCACTCCCTTGTTCAGAGTCATTTGCTGGCTTTGCTCCTTCTGTATCATGTTCAAACTCCTCACCTTCAAAGCACAGTAAGAGTTTGCTCTTGGCGATCTCATTTCTCATTTATTATTTTCAATTTTTTTCAGTCTGTCTTCTCACCTGGAATTCCCTCTCCTTTTCTTTGTGCAACAAGTAAACATACTCATTTTCACATCACAGTGAGGGAAGCTTGTTTACGTTCATTTTCAAAGTGTAAAAACCTTTAGAACAATACAGAGCATTACTCTGAAATTTTTACATTGTTGATAAACCCTCTGGAGCTTTTGATACTTGTGTTAAAATACCAGCTCCCTGAAGTAGGGACAGGGCCTCCTGGGTTCCAGTGGTTCGTTGATAAACAAAATGTTCCAATCTTCTGCATTGTCGATTAACTTTTTTTTGTTATATGTTTTGTAAAGTGATTTGTAAAGTGCATCCAGATTTGTGAGAGAATTTTAAATGTGGTCAGTAAAATAGATCTACTTTTCCAATATTGATGGCTTATGTTTAACGCAAATATGAAAGAGAAGATATGTATTCTGATTAGCCATGTTAAGACTGGTAGACGACATAGATATTTCTATTTGTTTCTTACCACTACTCCAGCATAGCACAGCCTAGTGGTACCACATTAATAATGGAATCTTTTCTAGGTGTTAGCACTACCCTATGGGGTTATGTAAACTCCCTTTTATTTCTTTCTAATGCAGTGAGGTTTTGTGTTAATGTATTAATACAGTCTCTTATTTTTTTTTTTTTAAGCCAAAGAAGGGAGATGTTTCTTAGCATTGCAAGATGGTTCCATTCTCAGAGACTGCTGTTGACTGTCCCTGTATCTTTGTTAACTACTACATATGCTGCAGGAATTCTCACCAGCTGTCATGTACAGTATGTCTGCCATACTGACTGTATAGATTACAGCAAGATGTTGTTTTGTGAATGTTTTTTTTTTCTTTCTGGTGACTGATAAACGTTGTTATAAGGTTAGATGGTGGTTCAGTTTGTAGGGCAGATTTTGAATTATAACAGTTGCAGTTATCGATGCTTTATTTGTTTGTGGAAGGGTATACAAAGGTCTGTGGAATCTCTAGCTGCCTCCCATTAAGCCAATGGGAAAGAAGGGTATTCTGAGTTTACGTGAAAGTCTTTATTTAATCTGGACTTGGAGCTCAGAATGGCACACATCTTGCTTGGGAATTAATTATTTGGCTGTTTAAGCAATTGCATGTATGGCTTTTGACAGGGAGAGTAAATTCCAGATAACTATATTAGAAGGATAAGTATGAATTTAGGCAGCAGCAAAAGGGTGCCAAAGATGTGTAATTTCCAGTCTACGTGGAAACTAAAACGAAGAGTGAAAAGGGAAGGCTACACAATA
>NW_008825428.1:8095004-8113949 GCF_000699105.1 Pygoscelis adeliae
AGGGAAAGAATTTAACACTCAGATGTGGTCTGTATTTTGGTAGTTTTCAGAGGGGGGTTTTTTTGCCTCTTCTGTAGTTTGTGATTTTATGTTTGTATAACAAACAAGCAAAAAAAGCAAGTGATATTTAAGAATTTGTATTGGCACAGGAAAGTTGTCACACTTCCCATAACAGATTTTGGATGGGGAGTGTGAATAGTTACGAAAGGCATTTACTGGGTGACTAGGCAAAATGAGGCTTCTTGCTAAACACAGAAGTACTATCTAGCAATTAGGTATTTTGAACAGTGGAATAGTTCTGTATTCTGAGCTTCAGTGATACATATCTTGGAAAACTACTCGAGACATACTATTTCTAAGTCTTTTACCAGGTCTTCGACAGGCTCTTAACCTTCATATACTTTATCCTATGTGATTTTTTTTTTATTTGTTCGCTTCTTTTCTCACGACATTTTTCTGATTCACTTTTCTTCTTCTCTCCTGCCCCCCGCCCCCCCCCCAAAAAAAAAAAGTCTTTGCCTTAGGATTATAAAGATAAGTCACTTTTCTCAAGCTGGCTAGAAAAATAAAAGTGCAGCAGTGGATCAGTAATCTCTACTGCATCTATTTTCCATTTTCCAAAGTGTTCTTTAAAAAGATAAAGTTAATACCTGTGAGGTAAGTTTCTTGCACTTTTATAGGTGTATGTAGAGAAAGTGGAAACAGCAAAACTTTCCAAACCACTTAGTGTTGACCTACCTTTGTAACTTTGGATGTTCATAGGGTTTTTAGTGTTGACAAATTGGATATGATTGGGCAACACTAGATAGATTTTAACACCCCACCCCACACTGAGACTTCTTCAGGGATATACAGTAGTTAGTGGCAGTTCGGAGTAGGTCTAGTAAGTCCAACTACCCAGCCTCACAATTATACTGCTCCTCTAGATGTATGCTTGCCAAGAGGGGTGGGTATCTTTCTTTTTCCTTCTTATTGGAGTATGCAGTATTCTGGTCTTAGAAACCATAGGTGGTATTACATGAAAACAGGATGCATTGGAAAATACACTGTTAGAAGAGTTTAAGTGGAATGGAATGAACTTATGCTGCATATCAACTTGACACGCTTAAAGAGATTAGGAGAGCCACACTGCTGTACAGTGGCACTGGGACAGGAAAAATTAACAGTTTGATGGACATATCAAACACCAGTGAGTCGTAACATACCAAGAGAAAACCAATGGGGATAGTAGCATTTACAGACTGACCAGCGAGGTTGGTATAACAGCTTCTAAGAGCAGATCTTTAAAGCAAATCGTTGCTTTTGGAAAGAACTATTTTATATAAACATCTTAGCTCTACACAGTGCACACTTTAAAGTTGTGTTTAGATTCTTACAAGGATCTGTTTTTTTCAAAGCAAAATGGTTTTGTAGTAAACAATCAAAAGGTTTTGAAAGACTCAGACTGAAATTGTTTGTTATGCATTGGCTTTCCTTTTGAAAATCAAGAGGAATACAAACTCAAATTCTTTTCTGCATCTTGAAAGTTAACCTTCTCAGTTTTTCCTGTGCAGAGCAGTTTCCTCACGCTTCTTTTTTTTGCCCGTGGAAAGAAGCAATCTTAAACCTGTCAAGTGCATACAGTTAAAATATTTGGAGACATGCAGTGTGCAGGATATAATTATTTTCTCCTCTCCACTTTTTCCTATTTTTTACTTACTCGTTTGATTATTTGGAGAGCTTAGTTTAGTGGAAAGTGTTCAACATTTTCTTTACTTAACAAACCTCGGAAAAGTAAGTAGCTGATAACTTTGCATTTCGGATAGGCAAAGGAAAGAAGGTGGCATTCTGAAGACACTCATTTTTTCATTTAAAAAAAATTTTTCAAAAACACAGGTATTGCACAGGAAGGGACTGGGCTAAGTGCCTCCGGAAAGCTTTGTAAATGTCCGTTTCTAACTTTCCATATTATTAGTCTGATTGTTTAGGCCTTAAGGCAACATTTTTAAATTCCTTTCATTCTCCTGTATTCCAGCTTTTAATTTCAAAAAAACTTTGTGGGAGAGAGTTGCTCATAGTTATATTAAACAACCTTATATTTATTTCTTGACATCAGACAAGAAAAAATGCCAAAATGTTTTCTTCTAAAAGCTGTTAAGACAGAGGAAGCAAAAAGAACTTTCATAAACTGGCTACTTTAAGCAGGTCATTGATAGTTTACCTCAAAAGAACACAGAAAATTGTTTACGTAAGGAGAGGAGCTATCTTTCTATTACAAAATACAGGGTTTCTCTGAGCCTGTGCTGTGAAGTTCTTCAGCAAGTTGCCAAGAGTGAAGTTAACTGATAAAGGCCTCAAAAGAGTCAGGCAACGGGCTCTAGGAGTGCTTGGCATTTCAACCTGCGTTAGATGGCTGAAACCTGGAAATTAATAAAGAGTATTCTGATATGTCACACACTATTACATCTAGAGCTAGTACTGGTGTTAGTTATCACATATAAGCATTAGAGAAATTTTATCATATTCTGTAATAGTTAGCTAGTAGCAGAGAAGCTTTGCAGGTCTACTAAACAAATTTTAACTTGATGGTTTAATTAAATAATTGTAAAAATACCATCCCATTTCTTCATTTATCAAGAACCTAAAATTTTTACTGATGTCAGTTGTTCACCTTTTCTAGAAGTATAACAAATATGTTGGCTTGATGGTGTTTTTTATCCTGTGTCCTGTTTTTTTCCTAAAGTAATCTTTCTTCAAAATTATTATTGTTATGTAGGTCATGGTTAAGTTACACACAGATGGGTTTCAAACCTGGTCTCTTTAATCAGGGTAACCTGGCTAGCTAGTTTCCTCTCGATGCACAACTTCTACTTTTATTAAAATCAAAAACTGTACCAAGCTGCAACTAACCATATTTGAATATGGCATTTCAAAACAACTACAAATTTTTACTGTTTTAAGTCAAATGTTGGTTATTTATTTTATGTGTGCTGAGAAAAATGAGATTTACATTTTTCTGAGTACAAATTTATACAATTTTATAAATCAGTACAGTATAAATGTACTGATTTACATTTATATAGTACAACTATATCATTAGAAACTAGTAGAAATGAATATACTTACCAACATTAACATTGCTCACTTCCTTAATCTAGTGAACTGTCATCTAAAAAATACTGTTTCACTATATTCAGTAGAGCAATAGTAATTCATATCAGATGATACCAAAGGTTTGTTTTTATGGTTATTACAGCATACTGGCACCTTGATACAGCCTCTTGACATAAAAATATCTTACATTTTTATCATTCAGATAGCAGGAACCTCAGAGGCGCTTTAACTAGAAATAATTTCATTTTGCATTGATGACCTCTGTAGTCTTCCAAGATAGTTCTGATGGTAGAAGTGTATAAAACTGATTCCACTAACAATTTAGTGCCAGATACAGATTAATAATGCTTGAGTTGGCCTTTCTTTGAGCAAATCTGTCCTCGTTTGTATTGTTCCTTAGATGAGAAAAATAAATGCAGGGCGCCAGTTTTTAACATTCTGCTTGAATTATGGAGACACTTTGTGTTCTGGAACTTGAAAAGAAATGGGGAGACTTAGTTTCAAATGTTATTGCCTCTAGGTTGGTGTGTTCTGCAAAACTGAGCATTTAATTTGTTAAGGTGAAAGCAGTATACCTATAGCCTAACATAGGGATCATGTTTCTTTCCTTTAAAAGGAAATCCTACTGAAGGAAATGCATCTTTTAATATAAGCAGTTTAAGAAGGTCTTCAGTGAAATATTCTTATAAGCTCTGTGTCTCAAAATATGTGAAAATTTAAATGCAGGTACAGAAAGAACAAAGGAGGCTGAAACAAAGAAAATGGAACTAGACAGAGCAGGTGGCTTTAAATTAAGACTTGAAAACAGGTATTGGAGCCAGCAAGATGAAAGAGACGTGAAAAAACTATAGGTGCAAAATGGGATGTCTTGTATGTAGGACTGGACAGCTTGGTAAAGGCCAAAGAAGGCAAGAAAGCAAAAATACACATTAAAACAAGTAATAAAAAGGACGCATTTGGAAGATTTGAGTCAAGAAGGCAACAATATGAAAGAGAACGGACTAGAAGATTAAAAGAAGCAATATTATCATTTAAAAAGTTTGAATGACTAGGAGTCTGAAGAGGAAATCTCGGGTATACCTGTACCTACTGGAGAATGTAAACATAAAGGACTTACTCGGCCCAAATCTGCCTTGCAAACAAATTGACTGCAGCATATTAACAAGCTCCTTTCCTTATGTAAAGGCAACTTTTACTGGCAACCAAGTATGTCTTACAATACTGGTTCTTTGGGAAAAAAGAAGTTAGACTGATAAAAGCACCGCTGTAGCACTAGACTTGCTGTACTTACAATTGCTGTGTAATTGGAGATTTTTCGTAATAGTTTCTCATCTTGTCCTGGTTATTAATGTGACTGTTGGTTTGATTTAGGAACTGCATGGAAAGAAAATAAAAAGATAGATTAAGAAAAATCATTTTTCTGTCTTTACTTGTAAGAAAATTGCAAGTAACTGATGATCATTAAAGATCCTCTTGTAACATGGATCAAAATATTAGTAACTTCCAGTTTTGAGATTTTCTGTAAAGAAAGGCAGAAGTTATTTAGGAAAGCTAGGCATAAAAACTGCTGCTGAGGTGTCCGAGCAGGCTAGCTTTTTTGGAGGCTGATAGCGCTTTGGTTGTGCACGTAGAGTGTTTCAGAAATCTTTTTTGTCTGTCCTACTACTAACATAAATAGTACTTCTGTAAAAAGAAGGCTTCCTGGCCTCTTGAAGACACTCAGTGTCTGAGAACCTCAAACGGGTGAAAATGTCATAGATATTCTGGGTGAATTCAACTGGTTCACAGGGAAGCCCAGGCCACATCCCAGTCTCACAGCTGGAGAACAGGGAATGCCTTGCTTGGAAAAGCGACAACCAGCAGCACCGCAGCCAGGCAGGCTTGGAAGGAAACAGAGATGAGATGACCCAGTATTTGTTCCATTCATTTCCTTGGGAGGGGATTTACTATTTTTGCTACTTTAGCTTATGCTGGTTTTCCAAGTGCAGTAAGTTATACAATGAACACTGTTTAATGCCAGTGTAAGCATATTTACATTTGGGCTTCTGCCACAGAAACTCCTTTTTAAAAGGAAATCGGATCTCGTGTTTCTGTGCAGGCATAAGTTTCTCTTGGCTTAAGCTCATGAAAAATACATACAGTTGCATATTGTCCATTAAAAAAAAAAAGTAAAGTTCGAAATAAGGTGACTGAAGTCAAAGTATAAATCCAAAGAGGAAAATTGTAAGCAAATTCGGTAGGCTTCTAAGACAAAATATCTGGGCTGGGAGAAGAAATCTGAGGGACCCAAGCCTCATATATATGAATGCATATGCATTTTTTCATATTCTTGTTAAGCCGCTTGTTTTGATGTCATCATATATTATTAAATTTATTTTCTTTAAAGGAATCTGGCATGTGAAATGTATGTATATCCATGCCTTAGCTAAAAATGAGTTTAAACAGTTTGTATATCAGCAGTAGCATTAGAAGTTCAAATATTTTTGCATAAGGATTTTGCATAAGGACCGAGGAAATAATTCTAAGAAACCTATTTTGTGTGGAGTCTTTCTGAGTTTTATATTTTAATTTCCTAAAATGGTTTTTGTCTGGGGGTTTTTTTTGTTGCTTTCTCAAAGAGCTGGCAGGGTAAATGGCAGCTGTAAACCTGAGGGTAGGCTGCAAAGTTTTTCTTCCAAAGCCTTCCTTTCATGTTTAGCCAAGTGAGAGACACAGAGTGAAATGTAAACGCGGCTCAGCGTATCCTCATGGCCTTCTCTCCTGGTGAACAGCTGGAGGGGCAGAAGGGGGGCCGAAGCCGCCCAAGGCTGCTAACCGCAACGGCCTGGAAGGCACCGGCTGTGAGCCGCAGCTCCCAGGTTGCTCAGAAGAGGAGGAATGCGAAGATGGTGCTTGAGGACCGTACCCCTGAGAATGGCGCTCCCCATCGCACCCGCTCCTTCTCGCTTCATACTCCCCCTGGGACAGAAGGAAAAGGCACTTGCTTTACTTCTCTTCCGAGTCGTTTAACCGTTTCTCTTTAATCCCTGGCAGTCTGACTGAGAACTAAGTGTGTGTTTTGCTGAACTTTGTTCTGTTTGAAATTACTGAGTGGAACCGTTTTTATTTAACGTGGGAAACAAGCTTTGCAGAAACTCAACCTATACACTGGGAAAAGAACTTCCTATAAAATATAAACAGATGTTTGTACATTTGAGTGAAGGTTGGTTTGTGGGAGGCTTTGTGATAAACTGCATAAATGCAGTATTGAGTTCTAACAATTAAATGATGACTAATTGATGAGCTTGGTCACTTTGACATGATCTGCTGTGCTGGCACTCCTGGTTTGTTTAGGTTTTGTTTGTTTTTAAAAAGATATTTTTTCTGACTCTATATTATACACACAGCTAATCTTAAAGTTATTCCTCGGTATAGGGACATAGAAGGCTTTCTCCTGGGACAATGGGGTGATTTCTGGGAGAACTCCAGCTATTCCCTCCAGTGCAAGAGAGATGCCTGTGTCTTGTAGTAGCCATAATTGCTTGGGGCCCTTTTTCTACCAAGCAATTCTTTGGCTCGTAATCACTGAAGGGCTGTAATTTTGTTTGTTTGTTTGTTACTGGGATGGAAATGGATAAGCAAGCAGTGTTTCCTTTCTTGTGTAGAGGTGTGTTTCTTTTTGCTTCCAACCTGTCCTCTCCCTCCCAGTTCTCTCTTTGCACTTGTCCTTACTACATCTACACTGACTGCTTCCTTCATTCTGTCTGTTTACTCTGCAGAGAGCACATAGGACTAAAAAATGCATACATACAATATTTTTTTAATTCTTCTATTGTGGCCATGAATTTCCCCCTCAATCAGTTGGGGCCCACAAATTCTCTAGTTGATGAGTCTTTTTTCCTATCCAGGTTTATACAGACTATGCCAGTGGTGTTTATATTCTGCACTGATGCAGTTAAGTGTGATCATGAAGAAAAATATTGTTTGCTTCAGTCTGAAGATCACCAGTTTTTGTGAAAATTACATGGATCCTGCTAATATAATAGTTTTAGTACCTATCCCAGATGCCATAGAATGAACTCTGATTTTCGTGTATTCATATGTAAATCATACGTATCTGTACCTATGTATATACATATGGTTTTCCTTTGACTGTTCGGTATAAAAAGAAAATTATTAAATAAGTTAATCTTTAAGATATTATTTATCCATTCATGAAATTATTAATCTGTTTATACAATCATACAGAAAAATTAAAGATGTCCAAACAAATTGGATTATATTGAAAGACAAAATTTTAAGTGTTAAATGTGAAATAAATTATCAAGCACTCTGTCTTCTGACCAATGAGACAGACTCGAAGCGGTAATTCCTTCTGAGAATTTCCTTGCATTGTGTGTGTACCTCTTGAGACATTGCAAGTGCAACTCCAATTTACAATCTGAGCTGGTAGAAGATTTGAGAGGAGAGATGTACCATGGGGTAGATGTGGTGAATAATATCCCCAACATTGAATTTCATTAAAATTTGTCTTTTCCATAAGGGATAGCATTAAAGATGTGAAATGCTGTGCTCTGGTTGACTATAAATGCTGTCTTTGCTATGGAAAGACCGTCTTAGTAATGCAGGTTACTGCTGTTTGCATCATTAAGGGGGTGAGCGCCCCTCTAGGTGTTTAAAGTTGGAGAGAAAAGAGAGTTTTGAAGGCAGTAGCCCTAATACTAGAGTTGTAGAGTTTTATGGCTCATTCTTGCAAAATGTGGAGGCACAGACTGAGCAACTAAAAAACAATACCTGCAGTATATGTCAGGGAGGATGACACCATATTATATTATAATCCTTCTGACATGCATTCAAGAGCGGCACCAATGACCTATAGTTTTCAGATATTATGGAGGAATCAAGTGAAGAAAACCCAAGGATACACACCTTCATCAGATTTTTTCCAGTAATTCCTTTTAGCCGTGTTTTTAAATAAATAAATTAACAGGATGAAATATCTCACCTTTAATAAAGTGAGATTTGTTTTTCAAGCTGGAAAACACCTCCCTTATGTCCTCATCCGTGGCATTCTGTGCCCATGAAATAAATAAGTTGAGGAAATAGTAAAATCAGGCAGAAAACATGCCTTAGAGGTCTTATAGCAAATTTGTTATTCTAGTGCTATATTTTCTTGCAGCATTTTTCTGTCAGATGTCTCAAGTGGTCAGGATACTTTCCAGTTTGTTTGGGCTTTTTTAATGTTTAAGCTTAGTGAATTAGTACATGAGGGTTAAAGTATTATGGTTTTTTGTCTCTCTGGTGTCTAGCAACATTGTAGCATTACTGAAAATCATGATGAAATTTAGGGGGATCTTAAAACTGTATAGAACTGAAGCTCTTCTGACACATTTGGGTAAAATCAGTAGAATCATTGCAATAAAATAATTTTATTGTGTATAATTTTACTTTGCAATTTTATACAGTTTCATTCATAGTCTCCCAAAGAATGTAATATAAATTCTATTTAGTAATACTCATCTAATTCTAGTGATTTTTTTTTTTTTTTTTCTTCTTTAGGGTGTACCTCAGTTACCATGTGCCAAAGCATTGTATAACTACGAGGGAAAAGAACCTGGAGATCTTAAATTCAGTAAAGGAGACATCATCATTTTGCGTCGACAGGTGGATGAAAATTGGTATCATGGAGAAGTCAATGGCATCCATGGCTTTTTTCCAACCAATTTTGTTCAGATTATTAAACCTTTACCTCAACCTCCGCCTCAGTGCAAAGCACTTTATGACTTTGAAGTAAAAGACAAGGAAGCAGATAAAGACTGTTTACCATTTGCGAAGGTAAAAACAGAATAAAATTACTATTTTCTTTTAATAATTTTATTCACTTGGATAAGAAATAAGACAACTGTTCTGTAGTCTTGTCTGCGTTTTTTTTTTAATGGAGCTGCACAAATATGAAAAGGGCAAGTAATTCTGCAGGTATTTCTCCTGCGTTGATTAGTTTTGCCTTCCTTCTCTTCCTAAATTACATATAATTTCTCTGAGGTTTTACTGTTGTGAATGCAATTTTTCATACTTGCAGTAGTAATGTTAATTTATGAGAAATAACCTATGTTATGAATTCAAAGTGTTCCATCTTCTAAAGAAACACTTAAATTGTTGAAGTTGGTACTATTTTCAGCTTTGCATTTAGTAAGCGTCACTTTTAGGATCTAGATACTAAACACAAAGAACTACTAAATTTTGTCATTCTATAATATTACTAGTTGCCTTTTGGAAAATACGACGTTTCTTCTTATATTGTTTCTATTGTAATTAATTTTCTGTCTTGCAAGGCACATAATGATAGGGAGTTTTAACAGGAATCAGAGCTGTTCCTTTTTTTCAGTTTCTGATTCTTTAGTTTATCAAATTGCACAAAAATGTTGCGAGATCAAATGTGAGCTAACAACTTTTCTACCCTTGCGCATTAAAAATGAAAAGGATGGCTAAAATTCTGAAAAGGAAAGATGTTAACGTGTGGACAGACAATGGTTATTACAACACAGAACAGCAATACTGTTGAGGATGATTGGCATTAGCTTGCATATTTTGCTGGAAAACTTTTTTTTTTTTTTTTTTAAATCTGCACTCTCACTTAAGTAAGCATATGTTTCCAACTATTTTAACTTGCATATGAAACAATTGCGTACCTCAGTATAAGCAAGAGCAATGTTTAATGTGCAGGTAAATCCTTTTTTTATGTAACATTCTCAGAACCATATCTAACCCAAATGCTCCACGTAGATGTGACAGAAATCATATCACTTACTAGTGTTCTTAAGTACTTAAGTAGACAAGCAACATCTAGGGAAGATTAGGTAATGAGTCAGTTGAGAAGGAAAAAGGTTGCGGTTCTGTTGATTAATGCCAGGGGGACTGATGAATACCATGGACTGAACATGTCAGGAAGTCTGGCACGAAGGACAAAGTCAGATGGCTGAGATTAGCTGTGGACAGTTAGCTGAACTCTGACAAAATAGGAAAAGGAACAGCTGGAACTGACATCAACCCCCAAAATGGCATGTTCCTGTTGTGGAGTGCCTTCTCTGCTGTTCTTGTCCATGTACTGCCTTCTCTGATTACCCATGTGTTATGGAGGGAAATTAAATTAGAAGTTTAATTAGAGCTGGGAGACATAATCACTGCATGTTCACACAGGATGATGTTCTGACTGTAATTCGCCGCGTGGATGAAAACTGGGCAGAAGGAATGCTGGCTGACAAAATAGGAATATTTCCAATTTCATATGTTGAGGTGAGTAAAGTTGGGCCCTCAGTAAGGTTGTGCCCACTGTTGTGTATTTCATTTTCTGAAAGGCAAAATAATCAGTACTGGTGATGATTCTAAAATAACCTGAGATATAAATAGTCTTAGACCTAAAATAACCTAAGATCTGTGTGCTTAGTTTGGGAAAGTTAATTACCTCTGCAGTTGAACCCGTGATTTTTACTTAGCTATTTGATACCTGTTTTCATTGAATGGAATTGGAATGAAAGTACTGGGAGGCAGTCACTGTGTTTTCTTGTTAATACTGGAGTCATGCAGTCAATCACAAACCACACTTAACCACAAAATGAAAGCAGTCGGCAAATCAGAGAAATAGTAAGCTTTGCGCTGTCCCTAATACCTGCCTCTCAAAACCAAATTAGCACAACTAGAATGTCAGAGAATATAGGCTGTTGTTAAGCAGGTAAAGCATTGACTTTTACATCCAAAAGACCCTTATATAAAATCTTTTGTATCTTCCTGCATTTCTCATATGTAATATGACAATTTACAGTGAGAGGTAGCCCTTGAGAAAGTTTTCCCAACCTTTTAAGGTTTGAGAGTTGAAAGCTATATCTTCTATATAGAAAGACATAGTTGATTAAGAACAGTGTGTACAGCTGCAACAATGATTATTAAAATTTGCATTACAGAAGGATATAGAGGTTTGGAATAGCGTTTGTCTTTTTCTGATAGGTATGCTATGGATACTTGGTAAGATACACTTCTCCCACTGAAGAGATTTTATTTAAATAAATGAGGCAGAACGATGAAAGAAAGAAGTATTTTCACATTACCTGTGGGATGAGAAATATGTACCTCCGGTCACAGAAGAAATGTGTAACCATACTAAGAATCAAGTCAGGTTTTATTAATTCAATTTCTGAATGCTCTGATGAGATGGGAACTTTCTAAAAAATGACTGTGTTCAACCAACATGGAATTTATTTTTTTTAAAGGGAAAATATGTATATTCATTTTTATAGTCTGATGTGAGGATCTTTATATCTGGGCATAGAAATTTTCACATGACTTAAAAAACAACAACAAAGCAAAAGGATTTCAACCTGCTTAGTGCAATTCTGGCTTCAGTTTAAGAAGTTTTTAAAAGCCAATTTAAGAAGTTCTTGCCCCTGGCTATTCATTCCTAGCTCCTTGCAATTAACTGCCCCTTCACTTCAGCCAGTAAAGGTTTTTGTGGTGCTTTTTAAAACTAAATCACTTAACTTAGCCAAGTTAGAAAAAGCCCTTTCCTAGGGCTGCCACTTGGGCTAACTATTTAGCGAACAACTCTGTTTCCATCTCTACAAAAGTTTGCAAAGTGGAGATACACTCTTGAAAAAAATTATATAAAAATGATATTCAGTCACAAAATGTGTTTCACTGTTGATGTTTTCAGACAAATTCCATCAACTAAGAAAATGTATCTTCAATTAACCCTTTTAGAACAGGCACAAGCACTTGTGTACACACTCGCGAATCCCCACTAAAATGATATGGGAAATCTAGAATGATAAATAATACCCAAAGAGATACTTCAGATCAGATAGGTGGTTTTTTTCAGTATATACTAAACCGAAACACATGCTGTGGTGAAGAGCAGTGAGATACGCGGAAAACTATCAATCTGAATTTTGAAATAGTGTTTTCTCAGATTATGTAACTATTGTTCTGGAAAATATGCAGACAGTTGATACAAACAAGTATATCAAACCATTGTTACGTATGTTATTATTAAAGACAATGAAGATGAGAAGTAATTAATATTTCTGAGGTATTTTTCATATAGTATTTTTAGTTATATTTCCCAATCCTGTAATCATTGCCTATTTTTGTCATAATGACAGACATATTTTTGCCTTGTGTATGTTAGTCCACATCCTTTTTATTTTTTATTTTTTTTTAATGTGAATTAGTAGCTGCATTTACTGGAGATTTTCTGAAGTCATTGACTTCAAAATGAGTGTAGTCTGTGATGTTTATTCTGTAGTATAGGTCTGATACTTGCCATGTTTCTTGTACGATGAGGTCACAGGATAAACTTCAGATACGTTGAAGTCCATGAAAACCTGATTATATTTGAGGACAGCTTTTTACGTGGAGGAACATTTTATGATTCAATGATTGCTAGTCTGCTCTATTCTTTTATATCGCCTTCACTTACTAACTTTGTGGTAATAATAAAAGCTAAGACTGAAAACATTTTGAGAAGAATTTTAATAGATTCCATTAAAAGTATAGTTTGTTAATTAAGTCACAAAACATTACCTCTTTGTCTGTAGACACAAAGCACTGTGAAATAATTACTTCTATCTGCAAATGAAAAATAAAGAATGCAAAACATTGTAAAAAATGAAATTCTGTTTTCTAAGAAATGATAAAACCAAACCAACCCTCTAGTTTTACTAGAGTAAGACCTGATTAACATACCTAAATTACTAGACTTTTGACTGATGGAATTTCAATGTGCTTGCATTAAAAGCAGGTCAACCAGGTTCTTGCACAGTGACAAAATAAAATGCAGTGAGTCTAGAAACTGTATGATTAAGTTCATAATACTTATGTTTATCTCTGTTCCAAAAAGAAAGATTAATCAGAACTAAACAGATAGTATTAGAATTTTTCTCTGTGGGGTACAGTTCTGGGTACAATATACGTTTCTTAGAAAGACCTCAAATTTGACATTTTGTTGTGGTTTAACACTTAGTAAACAAACTCTAAATCTAAAAAGTATTTAAATTTTTACAAGTTATTCAGCACCATACAGAACAACTAGAAAAATACAAACGCCCAGAATAGAAAAAGAAAAATCAGGGAAAAGGAATCACTTTTCAGTCAAAATGTCAGTAGAAAATAATGACAGCTTTTGTTTTCCCAAGTTAACGTGAACAGCTGGGCAACATCTTTGTATTAATCCAGCTCCTTTAGCTTTATTTATAAACAATCTTACAGAAATGTGGGGGGGAAAAAAACAAATTATCTAAAATGTTCACTGTAGTAGAATTTTAAGTTCATTGTCATTTTATACTACTGTATCCATCAGTTAACACAACATTTTAATCAATGAGAACGTAAGATTTTATGTACCTAGTGTGTAAGGTTGGGGTTTTTTATTAGCATCTCCTCCTGTACCAAACAGGAGTGTTTCCAAACATGTTTATTCTTCATTGTGTCTATACATTTTAGATTGGATTTTAGGCTGGATTTCTAGCATGGTCTTTTTTAACGTTGTACTTACTAGGCTAAACTTTGTCTATCACTGTTAAATGATGTGATCTGATCTAAAGTGCTTAGAAAAAAAAATCAGACTTTTGTAACAATACTAACTCAGAAGAATAAGATAAAACCTTTTATGGCAGCTTTCCTCTACTTTTTGACTGTTTTGCCTGCCCAGACCTTAAAACAGAAAATTTATGTAAAAAGTGAATGTTGTATATTACGCCTGAAAACAGAGATTGTTAATTTTGAGTAGAAAATTATAGTCTAATCCCCACTATATTTGAATGTGATAATCTCAATGTTATCATTCCAATGACAGCTTCCGAGCGTCATAGTTCTGATTAATTTCCCTAACAATAACTGCAATACAGAACCTATTTCATTTGTTTCAAAAATTAATATAAATGCAGCATTGCTCATGATTGTGATCTGTTCAAAATTTGCGAAATGATTCTGCTGGTTTGGACAAAATATATTTGTCCCGAAACTTAAATTGCAAAGCCGTATTTAGGTTTCTAAGCTATTGCCTATCCTCCAGGATGACGCTTAGCAAAAATAATACCATCAAATAAGAACAATGTTTACGTTAGTTCCACTTGCACTTTACTCTTTTGTTTCCAATTATATGTGAAAGTGAAATGTCTAGAAATAGGAATTTGACTAATAATGGTGTTAGTAATGTGGAAAAATAACTCCTTGACATATGGTGATGTACTAAAATTGCATAAATAAAAATTTTGGATGAACGTGGATGGAAAGATCGTTTGAAGGAGAAGATGGTGTTTTCAGTTCATTTCAGAAAGTGAAATATTTACATTCTAACTATCTAGGTGTGAGTGAAGAACACCTGAATTCGTTTGTAAAATAAGTACAGTAAAGCACAACTATGAGAAACCTTGAAAAGGTCTTGCATGGTAGTCTACTTGATAAGTTCTCCAGACAGCTGCAAGCAGGCAGAAACCTGTCTGCTAGCCTCGACCCCTACCGCAGCAGTGAGATGCGGCTCAGCCGGACGCCTCTGTTTTGCCCCATTTGGAAAGTGGTTCTGTTTCCTGGGTTTTGGCGGGAATGGCAATTGGATTTCAGACTACCTGTAACAGCAAAGATTCTGTTGAGTGGAACAACTTTATTGTTCGTTCAAATACGTCTGTTCAGGAAAACAACTGACGTAGAAAATGTGGGAATGGATACAGGGGTATTCGTTGCAGAAAGGAATGCTGTATTGAAACACTTCATAGCATGAGTGGGATGCATTCCCATGGTGACCTTGAATGGTTGCTAGCCATTTCATTGGAGAATGCATGCAAATTCTTAATTTCTCTTCTCAAGGAAGAAGTAAACTGCACTCTGCAAAATATTCTGCAACGATTCTGCTGTCCTCAGGTTGCTTCTACAAAAAGGCCAGTAATGTTTAGGTTCATGCTACTGTCCTGTGCTTTCTTCTCTACAGAAGAAAGCTCAGTACGTTGCTTATATTTGAATCAGTCTTGAATCAATCCCATGGGCGAGCCTTAACTTTTCTCTAATGTGTTGTTCACTGTATAGAAGTAATCAGATTCTGCAGGCATTAATAGCTTCAGGAGGTAAACAAACATAATTAGGTGTAACGGGTACCTCGGGGTGCTTTTAGCAGAGTGGCTTTTCGTTTTGTTTTTTACTCCTGGGTGATCCCTTAACTATTCCGATTAGATAGTTCTTGTTTTAGAAATGAATACTGCTTTTCTTTCTCTGATCTGCGTAATTTGCGAACAGGCTCTTTGCTAAATAAGGGAGTAGATTAGATAAGAATGGAAGTGGTTGAAGCCATTGTATAAGACAATATGGAAGACACAGATTTTCGGGAAGGACATGAAGAATTTCAATCTGAGTTGGAAAAAACAAAATGTGCGAAATACATAAAATGATTAGTCTTTGAAAAGTCTGCATGTTCTTCCAGGATAAAGGATAGGACCCTGACAGGATAAGTAGCAGAGCAGGCTTTTTTTGGTCTTATTTTCTACTTGTTTCGTATCCTTCAGCCTCATATCAGTGTTCTGTGATAAAATAACATTGTTTTCACTGGTCTGTTAAAAGTATGTTCACTCTAAATTTAAAATCTAATACATTAAAAAAAAAAATCTAAATAATGGTCTTGCAAGTTAATTGGAGAAAGCTGTATGGTTATGTCTTCTGTACTACACAAGTGGTACAAAATTATTTTGTCCATATGATCCATGTCCAGTGTTAGCAGGAAGGAAAATCTAGCGGCCACCTTTTTCTTAGGAATGTTTACTACTGTGACATTGTCTTCTCCTATCCTTCCTGTTCTCTTCAGCTGCCTTCTAAAGGACCAACAACAAGAACATTTAGGAAAAAATTCTACATTCTCATCTTTATATCCTTTTTCAAATCCCCCATTATGCCCCTCTTCCACTGCAGTATGTTCTATGTATTTCTTTCTCTTCAAGCTCTTCATAATTTTAATTTTCTTGCTGTTACATCCTAGTAGGTTTTTATGTCAACTCCTCATTGTTCCAGTAGTTCTAGTTTTGAACTTTGTCTGTTTCTTCTGTATATGCATGGAATTTCCTTCCAGATCTCATCTTTCAAATACCACTTGAAAACCTTTTCTATATTAAAAAAATATATATTCTTTTGTACTACTTTATATATATCTACTTGTCCTCAGAGGTAGGAAAGTGTTCAGGGTATAAGCTGTTGTCATTTGTGGGAGCTGCATTTAAATCAATGTTGATGCTGTCATGATTAATGATGTTACTTGTCTCGTAGAGTTTTGATGGGGTAAAATACTGCTTTAAAACTCTCCATGAGCATAGTATGTATCTTAAGACTTGTGGAAAAATGGGTAAAATAAATAGAAGAAATAATATGCTGAAGAATAGAAATAATACTTCCACAGAAACTAACTTCATTCTTTCATGCTGATCTTCAGAAAAGATTTTTCCCTTCTTTGTAATTGGCTAAGCTTATCCAAGTAACAGTGTTCATATTTAGTGGTAACATATTAACATTAGTTAACTTGTTCAGAAAATTGGTTGCTGGTGTTACTTCAGCTCATAAATAAATGAGAGCTCTGACATTATTATTTCCAATAGCTCTAAAATATAAATAAGATTTTCTGGAAATAAAGGGTTTGTGAAAAATGTAGAGGGGTTTGTTTGTTTTTTCCCCTCTCTTACATAGCTTACATTTCATTGTAAGAAGAAAATGTGTGGGATTCCACATTTCTTCATTGGAAAGGAAGGATTTGTTTGCATTTAATATAATATTGTTTTAGCAACTTAACAAATAGAAAATTTCATTGTGACAAAAATTCATTAGATAAGCTTAAAAAAAAAAAAAGTCCATTTGAGGGTTCTTAGGCAGAGAGATGCTGCCTCTGCATTAGAAAAGTCAGAAGCTTGAGAAGGTATTTCCACAGAATTGCCACTATACGTTTCTTTTCTCTTTATACTGTCTTATGCTTGTATAGCTACTTTTTGTCAGGCAATATACTGATATAGCTGGATCTTTAGTCTGTCCTACTTTGTTCTTAAATCTGCATTTAGGAAGCCTGGTTTTTACTCCTGGTAGTGTTAAAGATACGTGCATAAATACCAAGGGGTACTAGGAGTAATGTCTTCAAGAGCCGACAGGCAAAGGTGTGGGCTTATGTCATACTTGCAAACAAACAAAAAAAAAAGGCTTAAAATGAAATGAACATTCAAGAAGTTTTGTAATACAGATTTTTATATTATAAGGTCAAAGGGGACTGCTGTGATTTAGTCTGACTTCTAGATAATACAGGGAGCGGATATTGCTGAATAATAGGCTGGACTAGAGCATAATGTCCTTGATTGAAATGTTACCTCTGATGGGTAGTCCACACCAGCCCAACAGTAAGTGTGTTGAGTTTGTTGTGAAAGACTTGTCACTCTGTAATGACTAATTTGTAGAGCAGGTCAGTATGTCACAGTTTTAAGTTGCATTGTTTAAATTCTATTATATTATCAGTAAAAGGAAAATAGATATTTTTTTTTGTTATATTCAGGTGACTTTTATAAATAAAAAAATGCTAATGTGTGACTGTCTTTTGTAGTTTAACACAGCAGCCAAACAGCTGATAGAATTGGATAAGCCCTCAGGTTCTGCTCTTGACTCTGGAGAGGGTACCTCTGGGGCAGCCCACAACAATTCAACCCAAAAGCACACCGATGCTAAGAAAAACACCAAAAAACGGCACTCTTTTACCTCCCTCACTATGTCCAACAAGTCTTCACAGTCTTCTCAGAATCGCCACTCGATGGAAATTAGTCCTCCTGTCCTCATCAGCTCCAGCAACCCAACCGCAGCAGCCCGCATAAGTGAGCTGACGGGACTTTCCTGTAGTGCCCCTTCTCAGGTAATTTATGTGAAATCAAATATAAATCGTGTGTTTTTTTGGGTTTTTTTAAATAACTATAAAGGCTTCTGATCTTTTCAGATTACTTGCTTCAAATTATTAATTATATGTAAGTAATATTAATATATACTTTCACGAAGTTTATCTTACAACATGACAGCATTTAAGGAAAACATTTTACAACACTTCTTATACAATAATAGTAAATATTTTTGGTCTTGCAAGCTAATTTTTTTCACAGTTGTTAATTTCTTAAGTGCCATAAATATTTTTATATATTTACTTGCACATGCAAGTAAAAGGTAAATTCAACTTGAAAATTACATGAATTTCAGAAATGTACCATATTAATCTGACTTTAAGACAGGAAGTCTTAAAGGCGCAGGAGCAGGCTGGTCTTGCAAGCTAATTTTTTTCACAGTTGTTAATTTCTTAAGTGCCATAAATATTTTTATATATTTACTTGCACATGCAAGTAAAAGGTAAATTCAACTTGAAAATTACATGAATTTCAGAAATGTACCATATTAATCTGACTTTAAGACAGGAAGTCTTAAAGGCGCAGGAGCAGGCTGTCCCCATATGCCATAAGAAGAACGGGCAGGGAAGACGACTGGCCTGGCTGAACGGGGAGCTCTTGCTGGGACTCAGGAAAAAAAGGAGAGTTTACCGCTTGTGGAAGAAGGGGCAGGCGACTCAAGAAGAGTACAGGGATCTTGTTAGGTCGTGCAGAGAGGAAATGAGAAAGGCAAAAGCCCAGCTAGAACGCAACCTGGCCACTGTCGTTAGAGACAACAAAAAGTGTTTTTACAAATATATTAATGACAAGAAGAGAGCCAAGGAGAATCTCCATCCTTTATTGGATGTGGGGGGGAACATTTGTCACCGAGGATGAGGAAAAGGCTGAGGTACTTAATGGCTTCCTGGGGCCAGATGGGATCCACCCGAGAGTGCTGAGGGAGCTGGCG
>NW_008825428.1:8114501-8114918 GCF_000699105.1 Pygoscelis adeliae
AGGGAAGTGATCGTGCCCCTGTACTCGGCACTGGTGAGGCCGCACCTCGAATACTGTGTTCAGTTTTGGGCCCCTCACTACAAGAAGGATGTTGAGATGTTGGAACATTTCCAGAGAAGGGCAATGAGGCTGGTGAAGGGTCTGGAGAACAAGTCTTATGAGGAGCGACTGAGGGAGCTGGGGTTGTTTAGCCTGGAGAAAAGGAGGCTCAGGGGAGACCTTCTCGTGCTCTACAACTACCTGAAAGGAGGCTGTAGCGAGGTGGGTGTCGGTCTCTTCTCCCAAGTAACTGGCGAAAGGATGAGAGGAAATGGCCTCAAGTTGCGCCAGGGGAGGTTTAGATTGGATGTAAGGAAAAATTTCTTTACTGAAAGAGTGGTTAAACATTGGAACAGGCTGGCCCGGGGAGCGGTTGGG
>NW_008825428.1:8115076-8130560 GCF_000699105.1 Pygoscelis adeliae
GGGTAGATGAGGTGCTTAGGGACATGGTTTAGTGGGCATGGTGGTGTTGGGTTGACAGTTGGACTCGATGATCTTGGAGGTCTCTTCCAACCTTTATGATTCTATGATGCTATGATTCTATGACTGTGGTAAGTAGAAATATTTAGCTGGCTTTATTTATTTGTTAATCTCCTGTTTCTTCAAAGCTTTTAGTTACAAGCTACTCTAGTTCATGAACAATTGTCTGTTTTACACAGAGATTACATTTTGGGAGAACAGATAGTAATGGAGACTAAGAAGTGTTGGTGTAATTTTCCATGAGCTAGTAAATATGTTTTATTTGCATGCCTTTGGGATCTGACAGCCTTTTATGGGAAAAAAGAAAACTGACATTGGTAAAAGTGTGTTTCACATTGCTAATTCAATATATCTCCAAAGTTTCTCAAACGTCGGGGTGGTGGAAGGGAGCATTGTGATCCAGTACTGTTTGTATGAGTATCTAACAAAAAATTAGTTCTAGTCTGAAGTTACAGATAGTAGAGTACTGGTGATTTTTACCATGAAACTTACAGCTGTGTCAAAACCAGCTCTTATTAAACTGCTCACAACTGACCCTGCTGGGTTTTTTTTCTTTGACAGGTTCATATTGGTACTACAGGGCTAATTGTGACTCCACCCCCTAGCAGCCCAGTCACAACAGGGCCTTCGTTTACCTTCCCATCAGAAGTTACCTACCAAGCTGCTCTTGGTGTAAGTACCATTTAAGAAAACTCAGCCTTCCCATGTATCTTTAGTACAGTCTTTTTTTTTCTCTCAAGTTCTGAGAGAAAATCTTACACCGATTTGAAATGATGGTTTTATGATGATTGTCTATGTGATAGACTGGTATAAATTGAACTATAGCAAAAGCATTATTGATACAATAACGTTTGCATCCTGTCACACATATCCGTTTCTCCAGCTTTCCTCTGTCATTTCTCTGTAGTAAACACAAGAAGCACACTTCCTTCCAGAACAGTGTTTCTTTTCAGCATGAGTAGGAAAGAGATTATGCTGGGGGCGAGGTTGGGGGAAACAAGCAAGATCTTACAAAAAAAACATCAACTTGAGACCACAGCTGCCAGGTATTTCTGTCTAGCTTAACTCAATATTATCCAGATTCTCTGAAATAAGTTTCAAAACTCTGCTTTCTTCTAATTAAATAACATGATTTTAGTTGTGTGTATGTCTGTGGCAGATGAAGAACCTATCTAGCATGTCTAAGTTAGGTTCTTGGAGATCAATATGAAAAACTGTTGTAAATGGCTGTCTTTTAAAGGAAGGAATACATTGCAATGCTGTTTCCTTTGGACAAAGAAAATGACATTGTCTTCAAAAAGTGCAGGATTTCATTCCAAAACCAACTGAAATTCTTTATTTTGCTATGTTTGTGGTGGAGAAGCTCTGGAACGTCCTATAGCATACCGCACTTACCAGAGCCTGACCTTAACTGCCGTAAAGATTGTGGATACCAGTTTTCAGAGATTTTCAACTTAATAAGCCTTTATTTTGATCATAGGAATTACCGAAATTTAATTCTTGTTTCAAGTAAAAAAATTTTGACCCTAACCTTTGGGGGGGTTGGGGGTGAGGGTGGGGGGGGTGTCACAGTTGAATAATAAATCTCCACTTAGTTAAAAAAAAAAAAACAAACAAAACAAAACCCAAAAAACAATCCAAACAAAAAACCCCAAGGCTTGATCTTGTTTAGGTGTCTAATTATCCTTGCAGTCTTTTAAAGCAAGTAAAACATGATGAATAGCCTTGCTGCTAAATTTGTCTGGTTTTGTTTTCAACTTTCAACACTTGGATCATTTTACACATTCGTCTGCAAAATCGAAGGCAGAATTGTCTGTGTTCTATTATCAACTTTTTGTTGTTTAAGTAAATGCTTAGGTGTGGCTTGGTTGCAGCTGAGAGGTTCATTTTGACAACTTTCTTTGGGACTCTAAGTTATATTTTTCAGTCCTTAAAATTATGATGCTGTTATTTTCTGAATTATCTCCAGTACTTCCTTCTGGCATGGTAAGCACATGGTAAGTGCATTCCAGAACTGGGTACAGTACTGCATGGTCATTTTCAGTGATGAAAATATTGATAGTATGACCCTTTTACTTTTATCCTGTTAGTCTGATGTTTATATCTTGAGAATTTGCATCCATTTATTTGGCCTGAGTGTAGCACAAAATTTACGTTCAGCTAAATATCCACCATCATCCCACAAATTTTCATTGTCAGTAGTGACATAATAATTGCTCTCATCCAAGTAAATGCATTTCCCATTCTTTGTTCTTCAGACAGAAGACATTACTATTGACAATTATACAGACAGTGTGCTTTTGCCCTGCCTTACTGAATAATGCAGGTTGTGCTGTAGCAATGCTTTGTCCTTTTATTGTTGACGACTTCTTCAATCTGTGGATCATCTGTGCAATCCTGGTGTTAAATGTATGTTAATCTCAAACCAATTAATAATCTCCTTATATTTAGATTCATATTTTAATGTCACAGAGTGGTTGAGGTTGGAAGGGACCTCTGGAGGTCATCTAGTCTAAGCTCCCTGCTCAAGTAGGGCCACCTAGGGCCAGTTGTCCAGGATGGTGTCCAGATATTGAATATCTCCAGCTTTTGAATATCTCCAAGGATGGAGACTCCACAACCTCTCTGGGACACCTGTGCCAATGCTCAGTCACCCTCACAGTGAAAAACTTTCCTGATATTCAGACTGAACCTTCTGCATTTTGGTTTGTGTTTCACTGGGCGCCACTGAAAAGAGCATGGTTCCATCATCTTTGTACCTTCCCTTCAGGTACTTATATACATTGATGAGATCCCCCTGAGACTTCTCTAGGCTGAACAGTCCCAGCTCTCAGCCTTTCCTCATAGGAGAGATGCTCCGGTCCCTTCATTATCTTAGTGGCCCTTCACTGGACTCTCCCCTATGTCCATGTCTGTCTTGTACTTGGGAGCCCAGAACTGCACACAGTACTCCAGGTTTGGCCTCATCAAGGCTGAGGAGAGGGGAGGGATCACCTCCCTCGACCTGCTGGCAAGACTGGTCCTAATGAAGTCCAGGATGCCATTACCCTTCTTTGCCACAAGGGCACATTGTTGGCTCATGTTCAACTTGGTGTCCACCAGGAAGGACCCCCAGGTCTTTTTTTTGTATATGAGGTGTACATCTAATACTAGAAACAATTAGCTGCTTATATACTAATCCATGTAACCTTTTATACTTCTTTCATCCTGTCCTTCAGAAAATACCTGTGAGAACTGAGCAAACAAAATCAGTTTTGGTATAATTTGTGCTGTTAGGCAGAGTACAACTCTAGCTAACATATATGCTGCAAACACTGGGTAGTTGATTTGATTTGTGGATGAGATACGTTTTGGAGAGGATGGGGTAGGCAGGATTCAAAGCATAATTTCAAAAGTTCTGTCAGAAGTTGCTCTTTTTTTTTTCCTCTCAGTAACACACACTTTTGTTTGTTATTAAGAATCAGTAGTTCTTTCTTTGATGCCAACATGGAAAAATACTTTATTTTGGTGCTGGTGCAAAGTCATTAAACCACCTTGGGTGCTTTAGTTGCATAAGTTTGTTCAAAAGCAATCTCGCCATTGGTACCCACAGGAATTAAATTGCAGTGCTAAATGCAGCATGGAGTGAAACTCCTGCCACATGATCGTCCTGTATCCTGGAGTGCTACTTTCTCTTTGTGATAACCATGTTCCTGGTTGTTTCCAGTTAGGCATGTAATTCCCATTGAGAATCTGAATTATTCTCTGCCACCCTTTTTAAAGTCAATAACCTTCTGTACATAATGATCTGTTTCTTCTTGACTTGTTTTCAGCATGACTAAAATGCAAGCTGGCAGCTCAGGCTTACAGTCAGATCGTTCCTGTGTTCTTTTACTATAGATGATATTAGATGATGATGCAGTTTATAGTCACAGACTGTGAAGTGTGTCTTTTACATCCACTTTTCCTCCTGCTTCATAAACTCCTGTTTTAATTTTAGAAATATGCAAAATGGTTCTGACAGGTCAAGAGAGAAAGTGATGTTCTTGTCTCTCTAGATGTTTCCCTTCTGGAAATACCCTTCCTGACATTCTGAGCAGTAATTTTAAGCTATGGAACAATTGTGATTGTATGATTTAATACATCAGAAGTGGTTGGCTTGAGTCCTTTTGCTTTTGTATTTTTTGCTTTTGTAAGTATAAACTTCTGCATTTCTCTAAGCTTCTCCCTTTAGCTTTTTTTTCATTTCTGAATACTAAGCAAATGACAAGGGAGTTGGATTGGAACAGGGAGAGTTTCTTTTTATCATGAAGATGGTTTAATTGGATCTTCTTCTTGTCAATCATTTTGGTGTTTATAACACTATTTAAAGTAGTTGATTGTTCTTTGAGAGCAAGCTGCTTATACAACTTCTTTTACTTCATGCCAAACTCAGATTAAGGGAGAAAGAAGAAATCGGAGGGGATGAGCATGATTCCCCATCAGTGAAGAAGAGAAGGATATATTCCTTTACAGTAGTCTTGAATTTATCCACCTTTGCTACATTTATCTGTCCTGAATCTAGAAGCAAAGAAGAGCTAGTGTCTTCTCTTATCTTCTGTAAGAAGGATGGCTTTTTTATTGTTAAGAGGAGATATTTTGAGCTGTCTTGTTGAGTAGCAAGTTTCTCTAAGACAGTTGAGGTTAATTCCTAGCCCAAAGGAGCCTGTGAGTCTTTTGTCTGTGTACATGTATAGGATCACATTTTAGTTTGTTACGTTGTTATTTTGGGACATACTATGGTGGTTCAAAAAATGCCAATTGTATTAATTTTATTTTGTCCATAATAATCTTTTGTAGATGCTATTTGGTACCAAATGTTGTATGAAGTAAGTAATTTACAAATTTGCAGCCAAAATTGACGCAAATAAGACTTAGGAATGAGAGTGCTTGTGTCAAGTGACCATATACGCTATCTGCTGCTTGTATCTGCTGCTTGTATCACTTAAGCAAATTTTAATTTACATTCAGAAAACCTGTGATAATTTATTTAAAAGTTTTATTTTACAGCAGCAGTTCTTTAGCCTAGTTCTTTAGCCAGCAGCATTAATTCTTGTTTTGTGTTTTGAGATTTGATTCTTTAAAATTGAAGAAGCTATGAACTGAGACAAACATCTCATAGCTGAGGCTTTTGACTGTGATATTATCACTTACACTGTTCTCTGGGACTTCAAACCACAACTTTGCCCTTAATGGGGGCATTAATTGGTCTGCTCTTCTTGGCCACTGGCATTTTTGAACCTTGTAGGTGCTTAGTATATTTGAAGTTCTTTATAAAATATAAATAGCAGATGTCAAGTTCAGTAGTTGTTGGGTGAAAATATGCATGTACAATTATGTAAGGCTCATTTACTTGGGAGGCAATTCTTGGATGTAATTTATAAGGTAGTTATCTAATGGAGGAGATCTAGTTGCCACAGATTTTGCTGAAAAAACTCTTAAAGGAAGTATGTGATTTGAACCATGATATGGGAAAAACAGAGACAAAATATACCACAGCAAAATTAGAGTTACATTCAAAAGCAGCAGAAGAAAAACAGAATGTAGCAACAACAGATAACCTACCTTCCTTTCATTCTGCCTTTACAGTCTCTTGCGAAGTTAAAAGTATTTTGGACTGCAATCGACTTAGATATCCATATTGCTACTTCTGCAAATTGAATATGTTGACTTTGAAATGGTGTCTTGGTATGTGCACTTAACTAGCAGAAATAGGTGGTCTATATTTGGATGGCTTACATTCACTCAATGTGCTGAAGGTTTCAAAAACTAAAAAAATCTCTGCTTTTTCTGGTCCTGTTCTCTTGCCCACACACACAAAAAAAATGCCCCTCTATGTTAAAGTATATAAGGTAGTCTGAATTGTTATTAATGAGGCACAAACTGTGAGGGTTATAGTATACTGATGACATTTAGCTCTCTTTCATATAGTTCCAGCTGAAGCAATAGTGTAAGTCAGGAGGAGGTTTAAGTAAGAACTGTCTGAGTTTTAACCAACAAAAATTCAAATCAACTTCTGTTGGGAAGAGGAAGCAGCTGTAAGAAATGATGAGGTTTTGTATGAGAGGTCTGTTCTTGATAACATATATTTATAGTTTAGGAATTTTGTTAAACATGAGCCTTACTTTGTTAGCCCTCAGGGGATTTTGCAAGTCATATATTTTTTCCTAGACCTTGTGGGAACGAAGACAGTTAATGAATGTTTTTTTCCACTGCTGTGCCTTTTGTTATTCTTTGGGTGAGCTGATTATTGATCTTCAGTTGACTGAGATGGGAATGCAGCCTAATTATATTTAAACTTAGGAATATGTATGAGTTTCTAGAGCATGAGTATAGGTGCTATTTGAAGTTTTTACATAAATTAAGTATCAAATTATGTAATGTTTCATCTTCCAATTAAAAAAAAATTATCACTTATTTGCTGTTTCATATGCTTGAAAGTACACTTGTTGTCTGAGAAATAGTTGCAGAAGCTCTCAATTTGTCCCCCTCAACTACCTAAAATAAAAATACTCTTAATTATTTTGATAAGCGTATTTTATTAAATCACATGGGGTTTGCATATATTCTTTCACAGAATGTTGAATATGGGAACCATCAAAACTAGCTTGTGCTCTGGAGGTAGGTATATTTCTCAACAGCTAGAGAAATGGTTACATGCCAGAAAACTTCTTGAAAACTTGGGTAGAGCATTTGGATCTGTTTTACCAAGATGTAGCAGTAGAAGCTGAGGAGCGTTAGTCCTCTAAAGCCTATCAGGTAGTTTATTTAGATTTCTAAGTACTTGCCAGATCTTTAAGAGTTTAATTGGGCTGTGGCTCACTGCAGGTTTCATTACCATAGTAATAGACACGGGGAGGGGAGCAGAACCTGAATAAAGCAGAATAAAATAGAGCTGGGAAGGTGCCTTTATTGCAGCTGAAAATTCAATGTATATTGTGTGTTGAAATGAATAAAATCCAACGCCCAGCATTTATATCTTTAGAGGTGCAGGAAGTGTGGAATCGTGACAACCTTGATATTGTGCATGAATAGGTTTAATTTTAAAGATTTCCAGCTAAGCATCTCCTAATGTGGATTTACAGGTTCTACCATGTATAAAGGAATCCAAATGCCTAAAAAAGATTTGAATTTATATGCTATAGACAGGTTGCCTAAAAGTTAGATGCTCACGTTCAGCTTGGATTCAGCCAGGACGTTTGTTGAAGCTGACTGGGAGGGGGAAATAACTTCTGCTGTAAAGCAACTGAAAGAGAAGTGTTAGTATTTCAGTATAAATTATCAAGACATTTTAAAAAGATTGTTGGATGGATGGGGATCTAGAATGTGAAGCAAATGCAATTGCTGTTCTTGTAAGTAACTCGAATATTAGTATCAAAGCTCACAATGGTGTTTCTCCAGCAGGTCATGTCTGCTTTTTGTTGGATACAGGAGGCCTATTTGGTCTTAAGGAATTGTTAATGTACGATCAGAAAAAAAGCTTTAAATAAAATAGGAATATTTCACAATATACCATGCAATTTATATCATAACTAAGCATAAGAATTTTGACTGAAAAACTGTAAATCAGTTTTCTCTAGATTTGAAAGCTTTTAATCATGCAGTTCTTTACTGTGTCTTGACAGCGTAAGACTAGTTGAGAGAGCTGTCTTTTTATTCACACTTTGACCAAATGCAGTGAGGTAATAATCACACAGTGTAGAACTAAAACTTACTTTCCCTATGGGTTTTTGTTTAGGATAAAAAAAACAACCACCTTTAGAAGTAGGCTGTTTGAGGGGAATTAAAATTACTTTCAATTATATATTTTCCAAACTGATAAGATAATGCTGTGCATTTATATGCTGATGTACTAGAAGAGCCAGGCAGTACTTCAGGACATACTGTTAATTTATATTTTTGTTATGTGGTTTTTAAACCTGAAGTGGCGTGGTTTAGAGTTTTGTTTCAGTATTAAAGGATTGTGTTAAGTCGAAGATCATGTTTGAAATTAATTCAGTTTTACATTTTTAAATGTTGGAGGTTTTTTATTACTCTTTGTGTGCGCCGTAACAGAAATAATTATTTTTGGAAGGGGGGAAGGAAAAGTTCTCCTTTTGTGAGAGACTTTTCCCAGGAGTGTCAGTACGCAAGGTCCTGAAGAATTGTCTGAGGCTTTACAGAGCAGAAGGTAACAATTGCTCCATTGATTCTCAAAAGACATAGAAGCCTGTAGGCAGGACCCCCATTATGATCTGCCTGTAAAGGAACTATGCCTTTTTACTGGGGTGTTTGTTAAAGATTACCAATCTTGATAATACTGAATTTCAAAAGCTAACTCTTTAAACTAGAAGAATAGCAGAAAGTGGTAACAATAGCTCAGTGACTGTGGTCTCATATTGTGCTAGCTTTTGTAACCCATACATCAAAAGAAAATTTCCCCCAGAAGGGGTGGTTTTGGGTGCACTGCTGCTGAATTGTATATTATGTTTCAGCTTCAGGGTACAAAAACAATCATGTTTTGAAGTACAGTCAGCAGTAGGATGCAAAATCTACCTCCTGGAAGGCTTCTGAATTTTTGTCAAGTCCTGTCCTAAAGATGTTATAATTAGAAACAGTGCTTTCCGTTTTTCCTGTGCTGAGAAGTTGCTTGTCATTTGCTTAATTAGCTGCGAAGACGTCAAGATTTTAAACTGGAAAAAGAGAAATACAGACAAACCTAACTCTCCAGTTACATCGTACCAGTAGGTAAAGGAATACTGAACTTGGCCGTTTTTTTCCCATTTTCATAGAATATCATACTTCTTTTTTGCAGCTGATTCAACTCATCAAACAGTATTGATCATCTGTTGCTATTTTTTTTGTTCTCATAAAACCAGAATATGAATCCCCCACTTCCGCCACCACCTCTCTTGTCTGCTGCAATCATTGCATCGGCCTCTTCTGGACCTCAGTCTGCAGGTGTAATACAAAGGCCTACATCAGGATCAACTGACCAAATGGCACATTTACGACCACAAACTCGTCCAAGTGTGTAAGTAAAATTGAAACTTCTCGCCAGTCAGAAACATGGAACGAAATCAATAACTTCACTTGTACTTATATCGTGCCAGCTGGCTATGTTCTGCTAGAATTCCCAGAAAGCCAAGCATACAACTCGGAACAAAAGCAACATAAAGGTGATATCCCTAAATAGCCTTCATACTGAGGGTTATTTATGTCTTAGGTAAATATAATCAGCTGTTGCTGTGTATAGAAAGGACTCACTTCAAAAATATAAAGTATTTATCATGCAGAAGATGAATGAATCCTTGAGTTAGCGATGAAGACTGTATAACTTGCAAGTGGCAAACTCTGGAGTGAATTTATTCAATGTTTTCTGTTATGTATGGAATAAAAAGGCTATTCTCGTATGGAATAACTTATGCCAAAACAGAGAAAGTGCTGTATTTCATTTAGACTGTTATATTAGCATGTCATTGTCAACTTGTGTAAGTTGCGATTGAAATTTGACTGAAGATTCTACAGTTCAGTTAATTAGTGGGTGGCAATTTGGAATGAAGGCAGAAAGCTGCTAGTTAGCATTATGTCTTCACACTTGTAATACAAGCAAATGTACGTCATCCTTCTGGGTGAAAATATTTTGTATATTAACATGTGCTGCTTACAACATCTTTCTTCTTGGAAACTTCTTTGTGTGCAGCTTGAACGATAAAAGAAAAAATAAAATTCAGGAGTGGCTGAACCATCTAATAGGACACGTTTGAATAATGCAAGGACTGCTTTTGTTCTGTGTCTTTATCTTCCCACCAGGTTTCCTCCCACTCCAAAAGAGCGCCCTTCTTGTATAGCAGGTGCATCTGGATTTGGCCTGTTTCTTTGGTGTCAAGCATTTTAACACTACATCTTATGGATTATTGTGCTTAGTGCAGTTAATCAAGTTCCCATCTCATTTAGTCCCATCCTTCATCTTCAAAGTGTTGCTCTATATGAGGATACTAATGAAATTTGGAATGATTTAACTAAAAAGGAAGTTAATGAACACCAATTAAAGCACATCAGTTGCTTTCCCGTAGAGCTTCAGTATGTGGCTTTGTAGGCCACCCCTAAATCATGTACCAGTGAAGCCTTTTGTTGCCAGTGTGTCATATGTTGCCTTTAAAGCATGTTTTGGACTTGCTTTACCAGGTACCTATATTGCCTTTAAAGCATTTTTGCAAATAATGCAAAGTTTCCTGGGTGGACAGCAAGGAACAAAAATATAATGCAAAAAGGAGAAGCATACAGTTAATGCTATCATTACTGTGCACAGGAGACAATTTTGACAAGAGAATGTTTTGTAAAGCTGCTTTTTTACCCTTGGGGTAACAAAGGGAGTGGAAAAGACTAGCATTGCAAGTAATTGTGGATCCTTTTTCAAAAAAGGGGATATTCTACCCATCTACCCTAATTGGCTACTTCTTGTGAAAAGTATATTCTTTTTGAGAAAATGCGATTTATTAGAATGCTGTTTCCTATAGATCTGGATCCATAATTATATAAACATTTTTATATGAACGGTTTAAACAGTTTTCTTATGTTCAAACTGTGGCAGAAAATAGACCACTGTGGTGGTTAAAACAGTATCGCTTTTTAATGTGATACTAGGAAATTGTGCAATCTTATTTGAAGACTTCCCTAGGAATATTCCAGCATGCAACTGCAGGAGCTTCAGTTTTATTTTTACTTTTTTTTTCTAAGAATGTCTTTTTAAAAAGAAAAAATGCAAAATGTTTCTGAACTCACACCATGATTTCAGATGCACTGTATTATGCATTAACATTGCTTAGAAGGAAAAAAAGGAAATAACCTTTACAAGTGAATAACTGCTAGCTATCGTACACATAGGTTACTAGAACTTGAAGTCTATCTGTTTTTTGGGCAGTGCAGTTGCACAGGGAGATTCCAATTTTGCAATTTGAAATGTAGTTCTGGTACTGATCTTTCACTCCCAACTAACAGAACTTCTCTGTGCTCCCCACCCCTCAAAAAAAAAAAAAGGTGGCATGTCACAAAGTGTGAGAACAGTATGTTGGATCAACTAACACATAACCCTTTCTGCCATGCCTTCTCATCTCTGACTGAACTCTCTCTGCCAGAAAACACAGGCGATGTTTTCAATTGTTTTAGGTTTATCAATTGCATCTACTTTTCTGTCTTTTAGGTATATTGCTATATACCCTTACACTCCTCGAAAAGAAGATGAACTGGAACTGCGGAAGGGAGAAATGTTCTTAGTGTTTGAACGCTGTCAAGATGGCTGGTTCAAGGGAACTTCCATGCATACAAGCAAGATTGGTGTTTTTCCTGGAAATTATGTGGCTCCGGTTACCAGGTATATTTTTATACAAGTGTCTAAATAATTTATCTAGCTTCAAGTCCAAAATTATTCTGTTCCTGTATTTAATGCTAATATTGGATAATGGAAGAGCTGTGGGGTTTAGTAACTAGCTCATTTTTCAGTTGTGTTTTAGTGTTTTGCTTTTAATTTTGGCAGGACAGTGACAAGTGCATCACAAACAAAAGTTCCTGTGTCTACCGCTGGCCAAACGGGACGAGTGGTAACTATGGTCAGCCCTTCCACTGCTAGTGGAACATCTCAGAAGCTCCAGGGGAATGGTGTGGCAGTGAGCTCCAGCACAGTACCCACAGCTGTGGTTTCTGCAGCGCATATCCAAACTAGTCCACAAACCAAGGTCCTTATGCATGTGACAGGACAAATGACAGTCAACCAGGCTCGCAATGCAGTTAGAACAGGTAAAAAAAAAAAAAAAAAAAAAAAAAGCTTTTTTGTGTGGTAGACAAACTGTAGGGTCTGTCTGGGCAAGTGGCTGGAGTCAGGGTATGTGTAAATACGTGTTGGGTTTTTTTAAGGCATTTTTTATGTTGTTTTTTAGAGTTGAATGCTTTCTGAAATACTAATATATCTCTCTGAATTGTTGAATCTTTTATTATTCTCCTGTAAGCAACTGTGTGTATGTACATACTCCTTCTGTTGGGAATTTATACGTGAGTACTTTAGGTGGAATTTTTTTTATTCCAGCAGTATCTGGGATGGGGTTATTCTTTGAGCTTCCTCACTCGTATGCAATTCATATAGTAATAAAAGTGATAAGAACACCTAAGTCATAGCTTATTTTTTCGTGTTGCCTGCATAACAGCTACAGATTGCTCTGATTTAGTATTCACTTTTAAATTCTGTCCTAACATCTTTGAAGACCTTTAGTATTCTTTCCTTCTTTTTCAGGGCTCTGGCTCAGGGTTGGTCCTTAGGTATTCTAGTTTGTTCTCTAAACTTCACTGCAACTTCTTTCACCTTTGACTCTCAGACACTAAGGCTATACTGGCTTCAAGATCCATACCATCTATGTCATAAAATTCTGTATTTCTGACAGGTATAACTCTGCCTTTACTGTCTGGGGCAGGCCACCTCATAATGAAACATGCCCTCTGGTTATTTAAACCCAGATCCAAAAACACTGATAGTGGTGTTTTCAAGAGTTTTTGTTTATCAAATCCACGCACTCCTCTGTGGATTTGCCAGGCTAGGAAAATACCAAACAACTGGAGCCTAATCTGTTCCAGTTGCTCCTAGGGCCTCAAAAGAAAAGCAAAAAAAAAAAACCCCCTCCATTTCAAACTATCCCAGTGTTCCCTCTTTCAGCCTTGAATTTGGGGCCCAAGATCTCTTGGCTGAGAGAGTTGTGACCAAAGGTTTTCTTAATCATGAGATTCTTATTGGCAGAGCAGAAGAGAAAGCAAAAGATGCAAATGGTATTACCTGTTGTTCCCTTAAGGATGATTGTTTCTTATAGTCTCAAGATCCATGAATTAGCCCACCCCCTCTTCAGTCTTATCCATCTCCTAAAACACCCTATGCATGTTCAGATGTCAGCACCAAGTTTGCTTTTGGAGGTAGGATATGTACATATGTGTTTAGATATTTTATTTCCTTAATTGGCTGCATCTTCCTCCAGTCTGATCTTAGGCTGGAACAGATGCGATAGTCTTCTGTAACAACTTTATTCTTTACCTCTAAATAAAAATAACCAGGTGCTATTGACAGCTGGTAAGAGAAACTAAGCAAAGCATCTGTATTTTCCTGCCTCTCAGGCATAGGAGGTTTCTACTCTAAATCCTTCTTTTGAGCTGTCTAGAAGCTTGCAAGTGACAGCACAAAGGAGAAAGCTCCTGTGGGCTCCAGAGGCCTCTCTGTCCCTGCATCTCTGCACCGCTGTCAAGATGAATAAGCTCTTACAGTTCCATTCAGCTGGAAAACATGACAACATACTTCCCACCAACTTTTCAGGTCCAAAATGGAAAAATCAAAGGGGCTGCACTCTTTTCACAGAGAACTTAACATTGGGTTGCGGTGTAAAGGTGTACTGTTCAGTCACAAATACAGATCTGTCCCTTATAAGGGCCTGAGAACTGAAGCAATAATGGCTGCTTTATGTTCAAATGTTACAGAGAACTTTGTAGTCAGCATCTGAAACGTGATCATCTTGAGCTTTCCCTAGCACCTTTGCTGAGTGTTACTCTCTTGAGGCTTCACAGATCAATGCTGCATTTTGCAGGGCTGTTCTCAATTTCAGTTTAGCTCAGGACTTCAAGGATGCTTCTTCAAATTATCTGAGTGCGACATTGCTTGACATCACCCTCACTGAGGGGGTATGCATTCTTTGAAAGGAACTGGGAAGAAAATGTATATTCTGCCTATTTCATTAAAGGATGAACTGTATGAAAATAGGGTGACTTCAAGCATTTTTCCTATGGGTTCCATCAGGAATAAGGAAACAAAACCAGAAAGCTATTCCATGCTTGTACTCCATTGATTGCATGTAAGTATAGACATATCTTGAAGAATAGCAGCTACTTGTAAGAAAACTGTCTCACGAACAAAAGGCAGCGTTAATAATTGTTTTTTACAAAAAAATTTTGTTGCACTCTCATCTTCCTTTTTGAAATGTTCATGGTACTCATAAAGGGTCTGCTGCAGGGGAAGAGGTTACATATCAAAAAACAGACATAGCATTTAGTGGTGCTTTCTTTTTAAGAAAGGATTTGTGTTTCTTATCTTAGAGATTGTAATTGGGTATAACACTGTAGGATTGTTATATCAAATTTGTGAACTTTGTCAGTCTTCTCTAATATACTGTTGATGCAATCTAACCAAATTACCAGGGGAATTTGTAGAGAGCAGAATAAAGTGAGCAAGTGCTGGAGTCCTGACTCTAGGATATCACTTATAACAAGCCCGAAACTCTAACTAGTATCTGAAAAATCAGAGTGAATTGATACATTTGAGATGTACATGCACCAAGCTACAGGGATGACCCCTCCTTCGATACTAAGTTTCAGAGCATTTGAAGGAAAGAGGCTGTGCAGCACTAGGATGCTGCCTTTTGCCTCAAATTATTTGGCTAAGATGTCTGTACTTAATACCACCCAGTGATGCAGAGATATCCAAGCTATTGAAATGACCCAGAAGCACGTATGGTTGACCATATAATTATAACAGCAATGTTGCTTCTTGGAAAGGATAAATTAGTTCATGCAAAGCTCTGTGCTTTGCAGCTAGGCTGCAGCCCAGGTTAGTATATTCAGCCCTGTGCTATTCTCCAACTTCCCGTGTAGATGTTCCTTTTATTTCACAGGGGTATGAGTAAATCCACTTCTATATTTAAACATCCCAAGAGACAATAGCTCACGTTTTCAGAGAAACCACTCATAGCAGTAATTGCCACTGTACTTATTGTTTGAAAGACCCGCTAAATCTGTTGTGGATTTTGTGAGTAGTTTAGGGAAAACAATCCAATTATATTTTTAGCAGCTTCTATATGGAGTGTTTCTTCCTACTTAGTTTTATGTGCCCTGACAACTACACAGCATATTAAAAGGAACAAACAAGTTCCAGGCAAGATTTAGCTAGCTCTTATGAACTAAAATGTAATCTTCACTTTGCATCTCTGTCTGTAGGTGAAGCATTTTACTTAGCAGCTTGGATTTCTCCTCAGTAGTTGCAGTGCTGTTATTCTTCTGTTCCATACTGGTGCATACGCTACTTCTTTATTCTGGTGAGATAAATTTGATGCTTTGTAAGATGTCATTGTAGTAATATAAATGGAAGTTACGAAGGTAGGAAGGAAGCTTCTTATGACTGATTAGCTATAACACAGTCACTGTACCTCACTTTGTGTGTCTTGTGAAAAGATGAACTCTCTCACATTTTATTCTTTTGTTCTAGTTGCTGCACACAGTCAAGAAAGACCTACGGCAGCAGTCACACCCATACAAGCACAGAGTCCAACATGCCTTGTTCCTGCAGCTGTGATCATTCCCCACCACTCTGTTGCCTCCCAGCAGCTCCAGCCCCAGCTTCCAAATTATG
>NW_008825428.1:8130581-8137729 GCF_000699105.1 Pygoscelis adeliae
CCGCTCAACCATCCCACTGGCATGTGCAGCAGCTTCTTTGAATTCTCCCAACATTGCTGCTTCATCTTTGGAGGGAGATATTAATGGGAGAACTGTAAACACTCACCCTGGAGCTCCTGCATCTCCAGAGAGTGCTTTAGCAGCTGGTGGAAATACTGCTGTCAATAAAGCAGACAAGGATGGCAAGGTGGGTAGGGAATAAAATCACTCCCTTGAATTCTCCCATTTTCATCATGCAAACTTTTAAAAGATCCCTGTGTTTTTCTTATATTTGCTGAATAGCAGCATTGTAAGGTTTTTAAGACTGAGCCTGAAACTCAGGCAGCCATTTTGTGGCTACAGCTATGGGCAAATTTATCCTTGGCCATACAAGAATAGTTTAGGATGGATAAAATACAGAGCAGACCTTGGAGAAGGCTTAAAATAGGGTAGCAGGTTCATGCCTTAAGCAGGAAAAACAAAAGGTGAATGGATAAAGTTCAGAAGAACTATTAGATTGACTGCTGGAATTTTAAGTATTTTGTTTTTCTTTACCTGCAGTCAGTTCCCTGAATACTTTAGAAAGTTGTATGGTTAGCAAATGTTACCAGTAAATATCAGTAAGTATCTGTAAACTAATAAGCCTGTAATGCAAAAAAAAAAAAAAAAGAAGAAGAAAAAAAAAAAACATGAACTTGTGGGAGCAAAAAAAGTTCAGTCTAATAAAATAAACCTAATATTTAGTGAAAATCAGTATTCTTTCAGGTTGTCTTCCTTATTAAGCAGACACACTGAGAGATTATGAAAAACACATTACCAGCAATGTTTATTAGTCAAAGAAAAAAACCCACATTAACTCTTTTCTAAACGTAGATCAGTAGAGTCTGTGATTCTGCTTTTTTTCCTTCTATTTGAAGTATTTTCCTCTGTGTCTAAACTCATTCTCACTGTCCAACAGGCCGTGTGATTATGTTCTATTGTAGGCAGGAACATTCCTCCAACTTTCTAACCGGTTTTGTTTTACAATTGTGGTGTAGTTAGTATTTTTTTTTTCTCCTTTCGACAAATTTCTTTACATCTCAAATGTTTTAGACTTTACGTTACTACTTTTCACCCACATGTGCTCCTTAATGAAGTTTATGAAGGTTTTAATCATAGACTGTACACTAATGTCACACACTTTTTAATTATTTTTGTTGATTACTGTTGAATGGAGGTACCTAGAACTTTGTTTTAAAATTACTTTAGCCATGGCCACTGAAATCAGACCAAGATGCCCTTAGGCAGGGCTTTTAGAAAACTTATTTATAGCTTAAGGTTAAAGATGCTAACATATTTGGACTATGTTAATTTCTTTGAGTTTCTCTTTTTCTTTCCCATTTGCTAGACAGCAGTTCTTTGCTGAAATAGCTTTAAGTTATTGGAGACTTGGAAGAAGGACAGAGGATTTTTCATTCACAGTTCACCAATTCCACTGCATCCTAAGCTATAATAAAAATCTCACATTGCTCATGCTTTTCTCTTTCTGTGGTTAAATAGCTTATTTTTGTCTCCAGGGCTTACAATCTGGCACCTCTCATAAGCACTAAATTCACTCAGTCAAAGGGTTGGTAAGAAGATCACTGCCACACCCCTTAAAAAAAAGACAAGAAACACAAAAGCTACTTAAATAATTCTCTTCAGGGTAAGTAATAGTCTTCAGGGATTCCTGTCTGGACAAGCAAAAAGAATGTTTACAATTCTCCCCTCTAGCAGAGCAACAAAACATAATACATTCCCCTTGTGGCAAATTTCTTTTAAATCATGAAGGTCTTCCCTTACTGAGTGAGGATAAATAAAAGACACTTATCTAAACAGCAGCCTCCAGGGCAGACTTTTCTCCCTGCTCGGTTTGAAATGACTCTTTATGCCTTCCTAGAAACGTCCAGGTTAATGAAATGTTTTACTTCTTAGATTCCCATTGTGGGAATCGTAACTCCTCACACCTTTTTCTAGACAACCTTTTGGGCCAGTGCCATTGGCTTTTAAGGAAAGCCTTAACTTAACTAACTCAGTGAAAGGACTTAGCCAGTTTATGGTCTAAATGACTTACTGTTTTTCTCTTTAGAATTTTAATAATTATCTTTCTCTTTTATAATTTTCATAATTATCTTTTGTAATTTGTACAGTTTCAAGTATCTCCTCATAATTTATCGAGTCCTCTCTGGTCAGGATGGCATCTATCAGAAGGAAGTGGTCAACTCTTCATGGGAGACTTTTGTTCTAAAATGAGGCACTGCTTTTGGTTTACAGAAAGAAAAAAAAGGTTTGCTGAAACTGCTTTCTGGAGCATCCACGAAACGCAAGCCCCGATTGTCACCTCCAGCATCACCAACACTGGAGGCTGAGCAAGCAGCCGCAGAGTTAGCCCTGCAAGGTGCAGTTGGGCCAGAGCTTCCGTCAGCAGGCGGTCACAGCAAAGCTGGATCCTGTCCCACTGACAGCGAGGTCTCTGGGCTGGCACAGGAGACACTGCATCGGAAAACAAGTTCCCTGGATTCCTCTATTCCAGTAGCACCACCGCCTCGGCAGCCTTGCTCATCCCTGGGTCCAGTCCCGAATGAATCCAGGCCTCTTGTCTGTGAAAGGTAAATTACCCTATGGAGCTAGACTCAGGCAAACCAAGAAAAAATCCACGCTCTGACACTTGCAGTGTATATTAGAACTGCTTCAAAATGCTGAGATTTTATAGCAAAATGAAACTTTACTTTTTTTAACAATGCTTTACATGCTTATCAACCAACACTCATGTTTATGTTTACTGTTTGTGTTACTTTGAGGTTTTTGAATGAATAGACGCTCAAATACGGTGATCACAGGTCTGATATGAGAACTGAGGTAGATAAAATAGGCCTCCTATTTTTCAAAACATGAACGCATTATAATACTGCATTAATGAATATCAGGTTAGTCCTTTAAGATTATTAGCAGTGCATAACTGCCAACCTAAATATATGGTGAATGAGATCCTTATCTATAAGTAGACTTAACATGTGATTTCTTGAGCTGTTGCAAAGATACTTTTACTACCTGAATGCCCCATTACTGTGCACTCCACATAGCAAGCTCTAGGGCAGCCTCTGTGACCTGGCAAGTAAGCCTGAAAAACATAGTTGTCTGGACTCTGAAACTGCCAGGCAGTTGCTTTAAAGTTCTGTCACTTGTCTTTTGTGTCCACCCATTATTTTCAAATTTTCAAGTCCTTAGTAGATTGCACGGACTGTGAAGGAAGTGGTAGTTTTCTAACTACTGTCTCTTTTTATTATTCCTGGTAGTAGAGAAGCAATATGAAGAGTGTCACAGGATTTCTTTTGCAGTAGCTACAGGATTGTGTGGCGTAGACACAGAAAAAAAAAAGTGGAGTTGCAATGTTAACAGCTCTAGGACTGAACTGATTCATGCTGACTGTAGACTTTGTTCTGATACTATTAACTCATAGTGTGTGGGCATACTGTTGTATTTCGAGAGGCCCATTGATCTTAAGCTACATCTATGTATTAAGAGCCAGATAGTGTTTAAGTTTCTACTTCATCTTTTATTTGACTTCTGTCATACCTTTAATATTTTTTAAAAGGTTATTACTGTTTCTATGCAATTTCCTTGCAGGAAATTTCTATTTCATACTGAATTTCTGAAGTAGATTTACACTTACAGATGGAAAATAAAAACTGACAGACTTTTCTTTAAGAATAACATAATTTATTTTCACATTAGCATAAGTCTGGCACAGTAATATGTTTTTATGCTTTGAATGTGAAAATAATATCAAATTCATTCTGGCATGAGCAGTGGATATTTGTGTAAAGCTATTTGCATCTTCACAAAAAGTAATTTTTTCACTTCTGTGATGGAGATTTTTTTTCTTAGAACGACTTTAAAGAAAATGACGCTGTATATTTTTATTGATCTAGTAATAACATACACGCAAACCTTCTTTTTCACGTATCTCTGTATCCTTACTGTTATTTAAGTAATTGCTACCAGAGAGGTGCTACCACAAGATCATTCTCTGTGGTATTCATGCAGAATTGTTATATTTTGGTCAGTGTATTTAAATAGAATTTCATCTGGGTTCTCTTTGTCCTTTTCAAGGCAGGGTTAGTGCTTTTTCTGCTGATGTGCTCTTGTCGTGTTTCCATTTCTTTAGGCTGAATTGTTTAAAATGTGCTGCTTAATAATACTTACCACTTACATTGTGGTACATTAATATCTTCAAAGTAATTTATAAGCATCAATTAATCTTCATTACTCTGTAAGAAGGGGTGGGTAAGAAACACACTTACGATGCAATAGTATCTTCAGTGAAAATTTGGGGTTGAGGAGGAAAATACTCATGAGGGTAAGCTTAACAAAAAGCTGAAGAACAGATAAAGCTGCTAAAATTATTCGGCTCTTAGGTATCACATTTCCAATCAAAGGCTACGATCTGTTTGGAAAAAGAAACAGTACTCTTTCTGTTCTGACTCTGGCTTTGCAGTGTAATTATTAGTGTTCAAGTTTTATTTTCAAAGGTGACTAGAGGATTTAGGAGTCAGGTTCTGCTGATTATTCTGTGTGAATTAGGAGCAAAAGTAGCTGGCTCAACCCTGGAAAGCACTTGAAAATGTTCCTGGTTTGGATACAGAGTTTTCCCCGAAGTCCTTGCTTCCTTTAAGATGCAATAGCAAATTCTTATTCTAATCTCACTGTTTCTCCATTCACTAGAATTGCAAGTTGTCTTAGAGTACCTCTTTCCTGTATGTTCTACAGAAAATTGGAAGTAAAAATTGTGAACTTGTTTCCAATGATACAGAATAAATGGATGGGCATTTGATTTGTTTGATAGCAAACAAGCTCTTTGTGGCATGGATTTGCAGATGTATACTTAATACTGGTGACCATTTCTCTAAAGGAAGGGAAGATGATGACATTCCCTTCCATCTTACTATTGCAGGTCTTTTCTGTAGCAAGCCAGTAATTTAGTTCCGTTCCTGTATTCAGTATTCTCCTGTGAACTAGGATGGTTGCTCACTGTGGCCCATGCTCCTTCATATGTTCCTTGTACAGAAGGAACAGAGAAGTTAAAAAGAAATTTCAGCCAAGCCTTGCTTCCAGTTTGGAGCAGTTTGGAGAATTCCTGTCACCTGAGACTTTTCAGTGGTGTTTGGTCATTTCTTCTGATTCTCCAGCCAAAACACAATTTGTCTTGGGGTGCTGTGATTTCTTGATTGATGCAGCGCTGACAGGGCCAAGGATCACTGTCTTTTCATTAAAAAGATAGACCCAACTCCCTGCAATTCCTAGAGGGAGCCATATTACACTATGAAAACAGAGTAATTTGGTTATCTGAGGGGTTTAGTTTTTTCTACGTCAAGAGGTAAAAGACTAGTTCAAGATTTTTTCATGAGCTTTCTCTTTTAGAGGGAAACATTGATTAAATAGCCTTAAGTTTTACAGTAAATGTACCCAGCACCCCACAATGGTGTTAAAGACCTGAAGTTGAACCTCAATACACATCACTGCATATCCTAAACTGTAATATTAATCCTTCATCCAGTTACAGTGAAGGACAGCAGTAGTTTTGTTCTGTGATTAAAGTGACCCTATGTTATTTTATCCACCACAAAATGACTGGTGTAACATCTCCTTCCAGTGAGCAGGCCAGTGGCTTTAGAGGGCAGCAGGTTTTATCACATCTGCCAGCATTTAATGCTGTTAATTAAAGCTGAGAATCAGTCTGCCCTAGATGGGCGTTGATTATCTGTAGAAGTCAAGGCACCTACTCAGCAGACGGGAGAGCTGCACAACAGCAGGGCATAGGTGAGCTGAAAAGTAAAAATTCAAAATGTAAGAAAAAGAAACTAAAGCAAAAACTTGAATAATAAGTATGAATTTAACTTGTGTGATAATAGTAATTCCAACTTTCTGTGTTTTCCTCAGCTAAAATTTTCTACATATGAGAAAATATTTTTATCCACTTGGTGATCAGGAAAACCACAGATTATTGTCTAAAAATCAACTACAAATAGCTGGGAAGTATTTTGTGTCTAATGAAACAGAAGCAATGAAGAAAGGGAGAAACACATGAAAGATATGATCTTTTTCATGCTACTGAAAAGTGTGAGAATGCCAATATTAAAAATGAAATGTAGAATGGAGAAATGTGAAGACAGACCACCATCCCCCCCTCCTCAAAAAAAAAAAAAATTCACAAATACAAAGTGCAAGAGCACTGTGGGATACAGCCAGACACATTAGGAATATCAGGAAAGAACTGATGGCAAATATAATGGCTGCTTCTGGGAAGCTAAAGTACTTCTATTTTTATAATATTAATATTTTGTCACTAGCTGATTAAAAAGAGTTAGGATAATATTTTGAAAATTAATGAAAAATACCATAAGCCAAAGAAAATAGAAAGATGAAAACGCATACCGTGCAGCTTAGATGCATGTAAAATATTGTAGATTAGGTGACCACAAAAGATCTGCAAATTTGACCTTCAGACATTGAAAACACTTGCAAATACCAAATAGGGAGATAAACAAGGAAGTGTTTTGGAAGATTCAAACATGTGGGAATGAACATGTTTTTCCAAAACATAGGTCACGGTTAGTAAATGTGGTTATTTCTCTCCAGGGACCTGGCAATCAACTTTTGAGCTGAAGTATGAGCTTTTTACTCTGCATGAAATTGGTAGTTTTGGCAGTATGTTGTAGATGATGAAATACGTAATGGAAAAATAGTTTTTGTTCCCTAGCTGAGCGAAGGTGATCCAAATAGACAGCTGTGTGAATGTGTGATGAGTCTGGATCCAATCACCTCTGTTTGGGCCAATAGAATTTGTAAAATGTGGCATAAAATTTGATGGCTTATTGTAACAAAAGAAGGAGGAGATGTGATTTAAAGGTGCAAAGCCTGATGGGTTTCTTCTCCTTAAACATTGAAAAAGATAGTAAAATAGCATTTTAACACCAGGAATGTTGTGCAAAGTAGTCAGGAAGCTAAAAGTTAACAAGAAGTACTAAATTACTGCAGGGTTGAGGAAGTTCAAAACTGTATGGAAAGCTCAGGAGAACAGTATTTCTGTGCAAGTTGGTGATCCTCTAGGGAGGGCAAAGAGAAGATGGGTTTCTGCAAAGCTGTTGGGT
>NW_008825428.1:8137765-8150062 GCF_000699105.1 Pygoscelis adeliae
ACTAATCTTATCAATGCAGGAGTGCGCAGAGGTTACTGGCGGACAGCATTAGAAACTGAAACCAAGTGTATTTCAAGTCAAGTGTTTACGGACCAGCATTTGGCAGAATGCAAGCTAAGAAAGGTAGGTATTCTTTCTTGAAACCCATTTGTTAAGGGCTTTCTTTTGGATAAAACTAGCGCTGTGTGTATGTTAGGTAATGTGCTTGTTAATTTTCAGCCTGAAAGCAACCTGTTTATTACAATAGAAGAATTTCTTCATAGCTTTATTGCAGTTCTTTATCCTTTACTATCTTGTCCTGCCTGAGTAAAGGCTATTGTTTTATTTCACATAGTTTACAGTCTTAATTAAACTTACAGTCTATGAAAAATGTTTGCTTCGTATGTCCTAAGTCAGCATTAAAATCCAAGTGGCCCACAGTAGAACTTAGTGCAGGCATCTACTATGCTGCCTAGGTTGGATGAGGAGCATTCTGAAGCTGATAAATCTTGTAATTGGCTTGGTAACTTCTATGAAGCATGAATCTAATAATTCCAGTGCTCTGAAATCTGAGGATTGTCATAACTGAAACAAAGTCATAGTTTATAAGTCACTAATAAATAACATTTGACAAGTGATTAAGTCCTAATACAATTTGCTATACATAGATTTCCCAAGAGACTTTTAATTATTTACACAGTGCTGCTACTCTTTTCTGAATACTTCTAACTATATGGACAGACTTCATTTCTGGTTTACATGTCTTAAGCAAAACGTACTACTATAATACAGTTTCTTTCTCCATTTCAGTATTACAAAATTTACTTGTATTATTATGTGTGTATTGAGCTACAGTCGGTATTCCATCCTTTACTAGAAGTACCCTGTTATTTTGTGCTTTCATCAGACTGTTAATATATTATCTTAATCTATTAAGTTAGTAAATTGTCTTAAGATTATTAAGATAATAATTTTCTTAACCTATTAAGTAATATATAATCTTCATGAGTGCAAAGTGTTCTGATTAACTGGAAATTAGATTTTGTCCAACAGATCTCCTAGCACTGCATTTAAGGCTCTTAAGCTGAGAAGCTTTTGAATTCTACAGTCAGCCATGGATTCTATTTGATTTTAACATGCAGACATTACTGGTTGTGTAACTAGAAACTTGAGTTATAATATCTATCAGAAAACTTGATCAAGAAGTTGACACAATTGTCTACAGAGCTGTAACATTTAAATTTTAGGTTGATGTGAACTCAAACTATGGTAGAAGAGATTGAGTGGTGTTATGCATATTTAAAAATAGAAGACTGTAGCCTATTTTTAATGTGCTCATATTTGAAAAGTGATTTTCCTGTGAAAAACTGAAAAAATACTTTTTTTTTAATCAGGTGCTTAAGAAAATTGTTGAGTTGACCACTTCTAAAAATGTTTATTTTTAATACAGTAGTGCACAAGTTGTGCAACTGTGTCCAAATAGGATGGCATGCGTTCTATCCTGAAAAGCTTCTAAGATAAATGAAAATAGTTTAAAACAGCAATGCAAATTAATACGTTTTGTTAGTTGTTCCTTTTTGTTCTGTGCCTTTCCTTAAGAGTCTTCCCTGGGATAATGTCATATTAAACATACAGTCGTAAAATTATGCCCAGTTACTGCTGCGAATGCTTTGATTATTTTTGAGTCACGCTAGCTGGAAGAGTCTGCAAATTTATATCCAAAAATATGTCTACAATTTTCTCCTGTTATTTAACCATTTTATGTATTTTTACAGGGATCTTAGTGAAAAAAACTTGACAGGAGATGCATACATTTGACTTAAATTCATTACATTGCTATTGTTATTGTCTGTTCAAGACGTACTTAACTTTTAAGTTGTTACATACTCAGTAAACAGTTCCAGGCAGTTTCCTGTTTTGATAAGTTTTAACACGCACAAGAATATTTTAAAAAGCATTGGTTTAAAAAAAAAAAAAAAAGAACCTAAACAAAGGTGTTTTTTTTTAATTACACAGGTACAGGGTTGTGGTGTCCTATCCTCCTCAGAGTGAAGCAGAACTTGAACTTAAGGAAGGTGACATTGTTTTTGTACACAAAAAACGTGAGGATGGCTGGTTCAAAGGCACTCTGCAACGAAATGGAAAAACTGGCCTTTTCCCTGGCAGCTTTGTAGAGAACATTTGAGAAGATTCATTCCAAGAGCTTCAAATCATACTGTACTGTAAAATAGCACAAATATTTTACCAGAAAAAGCACAGTCATGAAATATTTTCAAATGACTGTAATGTAAACAAAAGTCTACATATTTTTACAGTGTCTATAGCACAATTACACCAGCGAACAAAGAAGATGAAGGCATCTGCTGGTTTTATCGCTTTGGATTCTTAAGTGTGATGTGTGCCTTGTACTGTCTGATTTATTATATAGAGGAACTTTTTTTCCCCAAGTATGTTACATAAATGAACAATTGTTTACAAGGCTGAAACTAATTTATTCTTGTTTTTTTAAACTTGAATTTTGTGTAATAGCTAAAATTCTTGTGACTATGATTTTAACAAATTATTAATTTATGAAAGAATAACTAAGGGGAAGCTGGATTCTCTCCTTATGAGCAAGCAATTATATCTGATAAAGAGCCTCCCATTTATCCTCTGGACATTTTTCCCCTGCTGTGTCTGACAGTGGAGTAAGTCTCTGTTTTATGAGTTAATGTTGAGTGGTGGTGATGTGGCGTCAAATAGAATTTGCCAAGTGGGGAAAAAATGTATATTTTGTTCTTTGGACAGAGAAAGAAGAAAAAAAAAAAAGTCAGTGGTGTTCTTGAGTCTAGTTCTACTTCTTCATAAATCACTCAAGTAGAGTAATGTTTCCAGGAGGCAAAGATGTATGTGAACAACTGAATAAAATTCAACCATCTCAAGGTTAGGATCATCTCAAGGTTAGGAAGAAATTTAGGAGTGCCAAGAAGAAATTCCCTATACCTTCTGTTTATGTAATAACTTGGCTATTTGAACAAAGCTTAGCTTTGTATATTTGGCCAGCTCTTTGGGCATTTAGCGCTCAGGATCCAACAAAATTGGAAGGAATGTTAAAGCCCAACACTTAGAATGATTATATCTTGAAAGCATCTGTTTGATAAGACTGAATATTAAAATAAAATTATAAGTTGTACTTAATGTCTAAAAATGCCTAAGAAGTGTAATTTGCTATGTTTTTTTTCAAACTGATCTGCATGGCCAAGAGATGTTTTAAAATGTCTGAGCAATAGTGGTGGTAAGTGATGCACTTGTGTTAAAGTAAAAGGCTGTATGAAACACTGTGAAAATTTTACTAACTTCTTAACCATTGCTACTTTGGTATGTTCTGACCTTTTCTTTGTCTTGCATGTGTTACTCAATTCTTGCAGTAATATAACGGTGCATGGTTGGCATTTTCCATTCCAATTTCCTGTTATTGGGTTATTTTGCTCTGAAAGTTTCCCAAAAGCCACTTGACCAAAACTAGTGAGCAACTCACCTTCAGCCAGAGGTGGTGTCCAGTGTTTGAATCATTAATAAAATATTTTAATGTCCTTGCAGCTGATGGATATAAAGAATACAGCCTGCAAGAAAAGTGTTGTTAGTCTTTCAGGGTTTTGTTGGAGATTTGACACTGGTGAACACACACGCTACTCAGCTGAACTTTTTTTATTATTTTATTGTTTGATTATAGCAGTTTAATGGTGATTTTTTGCAAGACACTGAGCACCGTCATCTCCAGTTAAATCTGATGTAATTTGGCTGTTACTCAGCACTTTACAAAGGGAAGCCAGTAGTGTGATTCAGTGTCGCACAGTACACGGAAACAGTGATGAAAAAGTACACAGTGATGTGTTAAATCCTTATAAATTTTTTTTTTAAGTTATACATTGAAAAATATCAAATGTTAATGACAAGGATTTCTTGCAATATCAGGTAGTATCATGATGGTCTTAAAAGTAAGAAAAAAAAATCTATATATATAGTTGGACATTACAGCATTCCCAAATTAACCATTTCTCTGAAACACTGTATAATTCAGTTTTTGTGTTTTTAAATATTTTTAAATAGTTTACTTGAATATTCATGTAATATATAAAGGTTTTGTGAAATGAATTTTAGTTAGAAAGAAGCTGATTTCAGCTTTTGTCAGCATAAATTGGCACTAGTGTGTCATAATTTTCTTATTTTGGAAAACTTAGTGCATTTTATATTAAAGACTACTAAAGGTTAATTTTTTTTCTATCTCTACTCTCCATATTTTAAACTAAGTGACTAAGGTACCTCTATTAATAGAATTTCATGGTGTAAAGTCAGTTAAAAATCAGCTGTTAATCCAATAGTTCTGTTAGATGGAATACATTTTTAATTGATTTTTTTTTTAACATTAAGTAAATGTTTGTAAAAAGGGCTTATTACATAGCAGTGCAACAATGACAAAAATGCCATCTATCATGCCTTTTTTGTGATCTTTTAGGGGTTATTTTTTGGTTTTGGCTTGGGATTAATTCAGTGTAGAAACAGACAAACCCTGTGCATTTGCTTTGTGTAATTCCATTAAAAATTTTGTAAGGTATTTTATATCTATGTTTGAAGTCCAGTGAATGTTAAGTGTTTGATTTACTATGTTAAACTTCCAAGCCTAATAAATATTTTCTTAGCAAAGAGCTAAAACAAAATGTGTATGCAAACATTAAACATAAATTACTTGTAAAGAATTTGACAATAAACTTACTAGAACTTAATTTCAGAATTCATAGCAGGATATTTCTGCTCATAGAGAAAAAGTCTTCAGATTCCATAATGTTAGAAGTTTGGAATGATGGATATAATGCAAAAATTGTAGAGAGAACTGAGGATCTAGCTGATCTTTTCCATCTCCTTATTTCTGCAAGTAACTTCAGAAGAAGTAGGTAACTTCCATCTCAATCTGATCATGACTGACTAGTTCGGTCTTGTCAACAGCCTATCGGTGCATAATAGTTATAAAGTACCTTCCCTAGAGGAGGAAGTGTCTAGTGGAGTGGATCTGCTGTCTGCATATTGAGAGAGAGTCCCCAGCCCTGAGGGTGAAGCATCTACCCGAACTTTCACTGAGGACAGAAGCGTTTGGTGGCAAGAGACTCGTTTGCCCTAAAGAATTTTGCTGTGCACAGCAGTCAGACAGTTACTGCCTAACTAGGAGATCTTTTTGATTTGAACACAGTTGCGTGTCTACTATATATACATGTGGCTGCTGGGAAAATGGTAGAAAGTTAATCCTAAAAGTTTTTGCAAAAATATTTAGACTCTGTAAATGTTTCAGCTACTGCGATAGACTCCTTGTTAGTTAAGACTGACCAGGACCTAGATTCTGCTAGCAGTAAGTGCCGCAGCATTAAGTCCTCTCAGTAAAGAAGGAGCATCTAGTCTAACTTTCCTTAATTGGGGGGGCGGCAACATGATTTGTAGAAATGCAGAATAGAGAATATAGAAAACCAGCTTTATTTGTTTTTCAGAATTGTGATCTGACATCAGTGCATCCATAGGAGAAAAGTACACACAAACATCATGGCTGTGCAGTAGAAGTAAGACTATTTCTTTGGGTTGGTTTTTTTTTGATACTGTAATTATTGAATAATTCTAATATGTGTTTAATATTTGGCTTGCCAAAGGTGCCTGAAATCCTGTTTGCCTTCACTTCATTACCTCTGCCATATAGCAGTAATGACAATTATGATAGTTTTGCATAGGCTTAAAAACATGGCTTGTGAGCATGCTGGCTTTTTTCACAGGGCTGGCAAAATGTTTTAACTGGCTTGTTCTTTCCAGTAGCTTTAAGCAAATGTGTTTAAAGGTGTATATTGACTGTAATGAAACACAAGAATGCATTTGTCTAGTTAAAAAGATTTGTGTCTGGCATTACTAAAACTCGTACAGTATAGTCTTTTATATATTTGCACAATAAATAACAATGCCACTGGTTTCTGTAGGACGTGCCAATGCACCCATCACCTTTGGATTCTTTTCACCAATCTGCAATATGTATACTTCTCAAATCACTCTCAGATGCTCTTTCCAGATAAATGGTTAATGGTAAATCTTACAGCAGATTTGAAGTTTGACTTGAGCAAAACCAGTGTCATAATTCTTTTGAATGACAATCATTCATAAGCTGGCATACTTGAAATATTTGTATATGGAAATAAAAGAGCTGAGAATGGTGATGGTGGATGGTGAGGACATGGACATTAAATGTGGGGAAAGAGAAATGGGAGAGAGAAAAGGATTTGGAAGACCTGTATATGGGACCTGAATCTTACCTAACTTATTTGTGATCTTACCTCAGTTACTAGAGTCCAGCTCTGTGGAAGGACCTAAGAGGAACTTGAATGTCTAGGGCTGAAAATGCAGCCCTCAGCATTTACCTAGTCTCTTAAGCTTGTATTTGTTTGCTGCTTGTGTCTAGAACAACTGCGGTTGCACTATGGCCCGAGCTGCATCGTTGTTCTCATGTCAAAACACATCTGAAATCCAAAACTAGGTATCTGTATTCATGAATTACCTGAAAGGCTTGATACGATGGGTGGGCTTTGAGAATATATATATCTCACACTGAATACCAAGTTAAATAAAAAACACAACAGGAGTTGCAGGTTTGCATTAATAAGCAGGGATAGTGTCCGCTTTCTATGTAGTCCATGCAGTACCACTAATATTAGAGGGCTTTCTTGGGAAATGGTATGGATGCAATGCATTCTCCTTCCACAGCATTATCCAAATTGCTCTTACTTTCTAGGAGACAAACTTGTTGAGAGCCTTGAAGTTAGCAGCTGCTCTTGAAAACCTGAGGTCTCACCTTTTTGAGCCTCAGTTTCCTCATTTGCCAAACTGACGATGCCTGTTCTTGCGAGGTATGTCATGTAAAACTTGTTTTGAAAGTAAAGGCTGACTGGTTTTTGTGAATTTGCAAATAGATTCTCATGGATTAGACCTGCCTCCAAATACAGTCAACAGCTGGAACATCTAAACCCTTCCCCTAGAGAAGTCTCCTAGAGACTGATTTTCTGTGGGTGAGACACTTAGCTGATCCATTCTAACAGCTGAAGAGCACTTTGATCAGAATCAGCCTGATAAAAGGAACAAAACAAAAATGGATTTTCTATATCCAATCCTCAATGTGCAAAAGCCATTCAGAATGTCCCATAATGAGCATTTCATGCATGCCTATCAAATCATAGCTGTTACATTGAATATAATATTAGTAGACGTCTACTCAGTTCCCACTCAGTGGAGTAAAGACAATTTAAACACAGTAATGTTAGCCCCAGATTTAAATTATTCACAGTTAAAACTAGCTTGTAAAAATTCCTCTTAGCACATGTAAATGAATGGCACGCAGCTGCACTCTGCAGCCAACTCTAGTGCCTATATTATGGTTCTGTTTATGTGGCATGCAGAACCCAAAGGCCTTCTGATGTTTGCATCTAGTAATCATTTAGATCAAAATCAATTCACAAGATGTGTCCAAACACTAGCTACATTCCAATTTCAGAGTGGTGGGAACAGCCTGTACAGGAGTGTAGAGAGTGGAAATTTGGCTAGCACAGCAAGAAAAAATACACTTTAATTACAAAGGCAGAAAGAAAGATGTCAGGATTTTTAAATATCTGTACAGGTGTTTTCTTGTCCCTGCCTATCTTAGATGGAACCCCATTCCACAAAACAAATGGACTTTGATTTCCCCCCCACGCCCCCCCTTCCCAGAAAGGAAGGCAATACAAGCCTTTAAAATACCCAGATTCTTTGGCATTAGAACACGTGGTTGTACTCTCAATTACTGCAAATCAGTGATACTTCATTGATTTCATTAAAATTTGCTGGCATACACTGAATATGCCCCCTGCTGTTAAATAGTGAAAGAAAATACCTCATCTGCCCTAGAGGAATGAATATGTCTGAAAGAAACTGAGCTGGATGATTTTCATACTTGGAAAATACAGAGCTATTTGGGCTGTTACCCTTTTCTCAAAAAATGTTCGTCCCACTGGTACGGCTAAGGCACTAGATCAAAGATGATGCCGTTTAGCAGCACTGTAAAGCACGGGAGGCTTGTTCACTTTTCAATCAAACCTATAAATTTTCAGATCCACAACTGCAGAGTAGGGTTTGGTTTGCTAACAGCTGCTAGCCCCAAAATCTTTTGTGGTTAGTTGCTGCCGTATTTTCTCATGGTATATCTGTGGATGCTTGGGAAGAGAAGATGAGTCAGCAGCAGAACGACTTTAAAGTGGTCATTGACTTTGTTCTCCACAACAAGGGACGTGCCCGAGGTCAAATTTCTTATTTCAGCTGGTTGAACTTCTCAATAAGCTGAAGAATGCTAGCTCTAAAAAGTTTACAGTTCAAAGAATTTTTCTCCGCTCCTCTTTGGTAGGCAATCTCAGTGTGTCTTTTGAATACACACAGATCAGGAAAATCTGCTTATTTTTTTGCTCCTTATCAAAGGTTTACTCCATGCCTCTGTCCAATTTCTAAGTTTATAGTACACAAGTAACTATTTTCCCCTGCATATCACTGAAATTCTTTGCATTCAATAATTTAAGATCTCTGATACACAGTACAGCTTTTTTTACAAGGATAAAATTTAATAACTTTTACAAATAAAATAGTATTGGGCTTTGTAAAGATCAACCTTTTCATGGAGGATAAGAACACATGCAAAGAGATAAATGTTTTAAAACTCTTTAACAAAATGGGTACTCATCCTGCCTAGGCATTCAGTGTTCTTGACTTCTTGCACCTAATTCATATTTCTTAATACTGAATTGGTGATTTCTGCCACAGACTGCTAGACGTAATTCTCAGAAAGCTGGAGTGTTTCTGTTGAGAATGTCTCCAGTAAATAGGAGAAAGAGAGGAAGAATGAGATGACCTTTGAATTCTGTCTGAAGAACCAGAGACTGGTTCAGGACCAACTTTTAGTGGTCCAGTTGTGCATGCCACAACCATAGTGCTATTTGGAGGTCTGCTACAGCCGCGCTCAAGAAAATGGCAGACAATATTTCTCATTTGTTCTTTTTCTTACCTAGAATACTCCTTGATAAGGGAATCCACGTTAACCTGGTGTCAAATGCAGATAAAAGTTGGCCGTAACTGCAAAACACAGCAGTGCTCTTGTAATTTGGTTTCTCTGATTTGGCAGTGTTAGTGAATACTTAGATGATCCGAGACAAATTAAACACTGAAATATAAAATTCTGTGGGTAACATTTCTCAACTGTTCACCAGAGCACGGGATCAGCCAGGCTTGAACATCAGTTTTTGAGTCTGGGAAAGTTGCTGCAGTTCTCTTAGTAAAGACTGACATGTCAGCAGTGAATGTGCCAGTGGGTAACGGGTGGGAGGAGGAACAGCCCTGTAATTAAAGAGATCAGTGAAACATTGTCTGGTCCAACCACAGCTATTTCTTTTTTTGACACTAAGCTATCCCTTAGTAAATGATGCTAATGCTCCTCTCCCACATTAGGTTGGTGAGGTTTGTTACTGGATGTGACCAAGTGTTTGGATGTCTAGGAGATGAGAACCACAACAGAACTTAGCTAGTTACATGTCTGTGGGGCCTCTGCGGTGATAGCTAAGTTGCCAGTGCCCCCAAGTGCAGGCACAGTCCAGGCTGATGGCAGGAACTGCTGTTGGAGCTGCACAACAGCCTCAGACAGCTAAACCAAGCTGTGAAGGCTGGCTGCTCCCAGAACAGTTGCATCTCTTCAGAGGTCATGCTGGTGGAAAAAGATCAATCAGTAGGATGCGTCTGTCTTTGCACTGTAATATATTTATGTTGGCAAACCTTTGTTGTGTGGACTCTGCGTAAGCCTGTTACTGATGAACGAGACGGTGTGGGAATTTTTCCATCTGCTCTCTTAGTAGTCTTGCCGGTCTGTGTAACAGGTTTGGTTTTGACTGTGAAGTATCACATTCTCATAGCTGACAGTAATAGAGCATACTCGTGCAGCTGTTATTTAATTAGCCCACAGCCCTGTTTTTATTGAGTAATGGCTAAACCCACCAGCACAAGAAGTATCTTCTGTCAAGTACAAGAGCTAGTTTGGAGAAAAATTAGCAAACCTGTACTTTCAGCTTTTTGGACTTCATCACCAGATAATGCTAGCAGAGGCTGGAACTCTTTCTAGTTGTTTGTGTGTGTCTGAAGATCTGTCTGCATGTATCTGTCTGCGTGATTTCTCTTTTACAATCCTGACAAAGCAACATTTTTTAACGAAATAGTATTTTTTTCAAGGGCAAATACTAGATTCTGGTCAACTTCTGGTTGATGTTTTTTCTTAAAGCTGTCAGTGTGTCTGTCATTGGAAAAAACACAAATAGAAAGCCCATGTGCTTATAACTAAAAGCACCATTGACAAATCTACAATAGCTTCTAGCTGCCTTATGTTATCTTCCTGCTATATTTAGTAACACAATAGAGTGCTTTTGGAAGAGAGATTAGATGCTGAAATAGTGATTCCAAATATAAAAGAGATCCCTAAGGCATGAATGTAATGTCTTGCTTATAACTTTAAATTACTTTTTTATAGCTAGAACTAGCATGTCTAGTGGCTAATTATAATGTAGCCTGATGTTATGCCCAACCACGTCCTTTTCTGTCTTTCTTACATGCACCACTTAACCTCCTAGGCCTTCATTTCATAAAGGATTAAGTGCATTGGACTCTTACTAAACAAAAAAGCGAACAAAAAAATGTTGTTAAGCACTTTACTGACAGGAATGGCTTTAAACATGATCTTTAAAGTTAAATGTGTGATGAGGTGTTTTGCTGAATCATAGGGTTTTTTCCCCTCTGGACCATCCTAGAAATAAAGTGGCATGGTTCTAGGGGGGAAAAAAGCAATGTTACATACAAATAGAAGTTAGTTATACTTTTCTAATCCAGCAAAAATAAATTAAATTGACATTTCAAACCTGAAATTGATTTCTTGGGTCCTGTAACACTTAGCTGTGAGGGGAAAGTACAGCACTTTGGTGAGCTCGGGTAACATTTTCTGTTTTCTGGTTTGAGATTTCATGGTCAGGGTTCACTGAATTGGCCTAGAATAGTCTCTCTCCCTTCCTCCCACATTGTGTGTGAGTCACCATGGCTGTGATTTGGTATAGTCCTTTGGTGCATGCACTACAGCTATACTGATCTTAGCGGGAGTTTCAGGTGCTTGTGAGTTTTGCCGAACCAGGGACTTAAATTATGCCTTGGACCATACATAAGCAAATAATCCCAAAGACTTTTCAACAAGTCTGCTGATACAGACGCTGAGGGCAGTGCATGTCTCCACTGACAGCAAGTACAGAGCAAAGGCCTTCAGTTGCTGTAATTGGGCAGCTCAGCACATGGATCAAGACTTGTTCCAAGAAATCCTGTCTGCTTATGTGCGTCCAATGTTAATCATGTGGAGTCTCCTCTCACTACTGCTGGGAAACTGCTGAACTCTGGGATGAGAAATTTATAATGCAGAGTTAGAAATAAAGAGCAAATGCTTTCTCTTTGAGGAAAGGCAATAAAATGCTAGGTGTAAGCTAGACATTGGGTCAGGCATCTGTAGTATAGGTGCATAGGTTTGGTTTTGGTGGCAGGAAGGCAACATCTGTGGTACCTGGGAGAACTACTTACCCAAGCTGTGAAGGAAAAGTAAGTTGAATGTTATCTGTGCTGACAATTTGAACAAAGAACGTTCAAAAGTGGGAGGTGGGAGAGGGACATCTTCTTCTAAAACAGATGTGGGAAACTCTTTACTTCAGGGTTATATGTTCAAAGGGTTGGAGGGTGTGACACTGGTGCACGTGCTTTTCTTCCTTTCTTTGCTCTTTTTAAAAAGCAAAGCATTTTATCCTCAGGGTACTCGGCCCCCTGAGCCAAAAGTGGGAGGTGGGAGAGGGACATCTTCTTCTAAAACAGATGTGGGAAACTCTTTACTTCAGGGTTATATGTTCAAAGGGTTGGAGGGTGTGACACTGGTGCACGTGCTTTTCTTCCTTTCTTTGCTCTTTTTAAAAAGCAAAGCATTTTATCCTCAGGGTACTCGGCCCCCTGAGCTGGAAGACAGGGACGGCGAGCAGGATGAACCCCCCATAATCCAAGAGGAAGCGGTCAATGACCTGCTACGCCACCTGGATGCTCACAAGTCTATGGGGCCAGATGGGATCCACCCGAGAGTGCTGAGAGAGCTGGCGGAGGAGCTACCCAAGCAGCTCTCCATCATCTATCAGCAGTCCTGGTTAACGGGGGAGGGCCGAGACGCCTGGAGGCGGGCCG
>NW_008825428.1:8150604-8162685 GCF_000699105.1 Pygoscelis adeliae
GGCTGGAAAGCTGCCTGGCGGAAAAGGACCTGGGGGTGTTGGTCGACAGCCGGCTGAACATGAGCCGGCAGTGTGCCCAGGTGGTTAAGAAGGCCAATGGCATCCTGGCCTGTATCAGAAATAGTGTGGCCAGCAGGAGCAGGGAAGTGATCGTGCCCCTGTACTCGGCACTGGTGAGGCCGCACCTCGAATACCGTGTTCAGTTTTGGGCCCCTCACTACAAGAAGGATGTTGAGATGTTGGAACGTGTCCAGAGAAGGGCAACGAGGCTGGTGAAGGGTCTGGAGAACAAGTCTTATGAGGAGCGGCTGAGGGAGCTGGGGTTGTTTAGCCTGGAGAAAAGGAGGCTGAGGGGAGACCTCATTGCTCTCTACAACTACCTGAAAGGAGGTTGTAGCGAGGTGGGTGTCGGTCTCTTCTCCCAAGTAACTGGCGAAAGGACGAGAGGAAATGGCCTCAAGTTGCGCCAGGGGAGGTTTAGATTGGATGTAAGGAAAAATTTCTTTACTGAAAGAGTAGTTAAACATTGGAACAGGCTGCCCAGGGAAGTGGTTGAGTCACCATCCCTAGAAGTATTTAAAAGACGGGTAGATGAGGCGCTTAGGGACATGGTTTAGTGGGCATGGTGTTGTTGGGTTGACGGTTGGACTCGATGATCTTGGAGGTCTCTTCCAACCTTTAATGATTCTATGATTCTACTGTAGAGAATTCTGGGAGACCTAGATATCAACTTGAGAGAACGACAGCTGGAAGTGTATCAGTGAAGGGGAGCACTAATTCTGGGATCGGTACTGGTACCTATGCTAGATACCAGCTGCAGGAAGGACTGCAATAATTTGACAGAATTACCGTGCCTAGAAATTGAATGGCTGCACACTATTAACTAAAAGATTTATGGTCACAGGATGTGGTAAAGGTATGAAAATTAAGGCAAACATGTAACCTGTGTTTGTTAATGTCTGCAAAAAAGATGTGCCTTTCAAATGATGCTGTAAAAAGAAATTAGGACCTGTAGCATTACAACACCTTGTCCTCCAAAGGAAGATACACGGATGAATACTATGCCATTAGTGTTTGTACAGCTGTAGTTGCCATTTACTTGTTAATGTAGGTGTTCTTCTGAAAGAACTGAAACATGCTGTAGCAGAATAAATGGATTTTATTATAGAAAACAGAGCTGATTTTAATGTAGAAAATAGAGCTATAGATGGAGCTGTGATCCAGGCTGATGATATGTTTTATCTAAAAATTCTTCTATCAACTTGTGTGTGCTTTGCATAATGCATATATACGTTGCAAATAAACCCAGAAAATTCTTACTTATGAAACAATTATATTTAGAGGTATGAGAGATGTAAACAGTAATGTTACTGTGAGAGAGCTTTAGTCAGATGGTAGAACTGGGCTTTGTTTTGCATTTTTCATTTACACATGAGTCTAACTCTCCCAAGTTTGGAAATACTTGGAATGCTGATACCATTAGGTCGCATACTGTCCTGTATGTTTTTTATTTTTGACAGAAGAAATTAACTACTAATTTACTTGCTAGGCTGATAAAATACACAGAAACATTAGTATTAGTGACAGCTGTGATTTCTCAGCTGGTACAAAGATCTTCAAATGTGCGCTGCTTTTTGAGTTACCATGAGTGGAATACCTACTGCATCCTGCTCTTTATAGCATAGCCATTTTATCGTCAAATGAATCGCTGCATGGCTGCCCTGCACATGCCAAGGGAGGCTCATTAGGAACTCCTAGCCAGCAATGGCTTGTCTCGCGTTCACATAAATTTGCCAGCACAGACAGCGCACACTAATTCCACATACATGGGTTTTCTCATCCCTCAGGGAGTAGTCTGTCTTACCAAAACCAGAATGACCCTCTTGTCAGCATAACAGATTTATTAACTTACAAGAATCTTGTTTTGAAACCTCCTGCTGTGTTGTAAAGTTCCAGATGGTGAAACACAGGAGCGTGGCAGCAAGTGTATTTGTTTACAGCCTCCACCCTTCACTGACGGACTTGTCTTTGTCATCATAATTTCTGAGCGTGGCAGGTACAGAGTCTTAGAGCAAAAGGCTTCCTTTTACAGCCAAGTAGTGGAGTTCAGTGCCTTATTTATTTCCCAGTTTATCCTTTTTCCTCAACTGCTTAACAAAATAGCGAGCCTAGATTAGTTAAAGCTACAAAGGATGTTGCAACTGGATGCGGCATTACAGCCAAAATGGGTTAGAAAACATTTTGCAGAGTTCTGCTGCTAAAAATAGCTATGCATTGAGTTGAGAAAATGCAGAGAGGCTGGATAAGGTCAGTCAGCACAACATTACCGGGTTCTTACAATGGAGAAAATATACCCACCATTAGTCCACATGTTATTCAGGAGATGGTGTCCTGCTGTCTACTGGATGAGGCCTTACTGTTTTTTTCCTTCTTATCCCATTTGGTTATCTGTTGTTCTCCTTCCCTTTATTCCCTGGGCTATTTTCTGCAGGATTGCAGCTTGTTCTTTTCTCTTGCATCATTGTCATCAGGCAATGGACCAATGTGTCATAAGTAGAATTGCTTAACATGTATTTATCAGATTGTTTATTTACATATATTTAACAGCTTTTGAATCTAAATGCACATTACCACAAAAAACCCTCTGTTTTTGTAAAACGCTTGCTTATTCCCGCAAATGAAAGTCTAGCAGTTTTTAGTAAATAGGATAAATCTTATTTGAAAAATTACAGGAAATACAGAGTTAATGTCAAACCTGGTTTTTTAAATTAAACACTCGGATGTTTTTGCAAACTCCCCCAACCTTCCCTGATCTATTTATTTTTAAGTTTCCCATGAAAAATGAATTGAGCGACTCCCCTAATAAAAGGTCACGCCCTTCCAAATGGGGTTTAAGGCCTGTATCTGGTAATTCAGTTTTTTCAGGTGCAGTCCTCTTTCTACATTAAGGCCTAAAAGTGCTTCCACAGGAAAAGATAGTAACTATAGAGTAGGAGGTCTAAAAAAAAAGTCAATGGCGGAAGTTGACAACCATTAGCCTCAATTAAAGATGGGAGAACTGACATTTGGAGGGGAAAAACTAAGTGACTTGGCAAGTCTTAAAAGGAACTTGGAGCGTGCCCTCTGAGTCTCAGTTCATAGGGACATCCTTCCCTTGAGAAGCCTAAATAGTCTATGGCTTTAGCATCCCATCCCCCTGCTAGATTTTTTTCCCTTCTTCATGTCACTCGGAGAATAAACTTGGACCATAAACTCCTGGGAACAGGAGCTGTCATCTGTCTTTATTCTCTGAAATGGCTGGCATGTTCTTAGTTGTAGGAAATCAGATTATAAACAAAATTTAACCACTTCCTTTTTTTTTTTGTTAGTATCATCTATAAATACTTTGTCTTTCTTTCTAGTGGTGGGCATCATGTGATGTTAGCTTCCTTAAACACTCATATTCCAATGGATTTAATGAGCGTTTGGGAGCCAGATGGCATACCGTATTTTTTTCAAAACATTTTAAAGCACACAACAGACAACTCATGTTGACAGGAGTGCTTCACTGAGGTGTCTGTAAAGCAAATGTGTTACTATTAGCACAGAATAATTGTTTATGAAAGGCATCCTCAAATTCAACAATGATTTGATGAAGTAAACAGAAATGAATTCTGCTATGTAAATACTGCGCACTCTGCAGAAATGTTACCCACTTGCACAGGTTGCCTAGAATAATTATGATCTGAAATGCATGATGCAGTGTGGTACTATGCAATGATAGTCACTGAAGTCCAGATTCAGGCAATTTTGCTTGAAAATCTTCAGTCTGTGGGCAATATTATGAAAAAGGCTATGGCTGGAGACAATAAAGATGACTTTTTCCTGTAAGATGGAAAGAGAGCAACATTCTTTCTCCTTTTGTCTACTAGGAAGAGAGAAAAACATAAAGGGAATAACCATGTAGAAGAAAGAAAAGCCATGAAAGCCATGGACTCTACTATTCTAGTTAAGATTGGTTGGAGCTGCAGGTACAGTTTAAGAAGTCATGCCTAATGAATCTTCCTGCAGAGAGTCAGCAGGGAGGAGAAGCCAGCTATCTGGTTTTGGGAAAATAGCAGGGTCTTTGATAATTGCTTGGTCTGCGCTTATGCATCTTCTCCAGTTTAGTAGCTAAACTGTGAAAATTAGGAGGGAAATACTAGCCTGAATCTTCTCAGAATATTCAGTGTTTCAGTTAAATAACTCTCTGAAAAGTTAACCTCTAGCTTTTCTTTAAAAAAATCTCAAACATGGACAAATGTACTTCATTCCTGAATTTTATTCTTTTTTTTTCTGCATAATTTTCAGTGCTCTTCAGAACTGATATTTTTGGCAAATGTGTAGTTCCCTAAAAAAAAAAAAGGACTCTGCTCAAGCAATGGTATATGAGTTTTGCATCTGTGGAAAGACCTTGGATGGGGAGAAGGAGACAGTGTTTCTTTTATCAAAAAAAAAAAAACCACCATGATGTGTAGAAACTGGATAAAGAGAGGCTGAACTCTGACAGAAAGGGGAGCTTGGCTGGGGATAATCTACCACTGCAATGTGCAGAATACAGTATAATCTGTATGTTCAGTATAGAAATGATACATAACCTTATAGAGAAAATTTAGGCAAGTGAGGATAAAAAGAAAAAAGTGTACTGAAAAGATGTATGTGAGTTTTTCCTGTTCTGGAAAAAAGAAACTCAGAACAGGCTCCTGTAGCACCCTACAGCTGTATCAACCTGCATCACGTGGCTTTGAATCAGGAGAGTGCTTTTGCATGTTCATAGCCAATATAGTCATAGTGTGGTAAAATACACACCTTCTAGACTGATCTTCTAAATTGCTCTTTTTTTCCCTCTTTGCAGTAAATATTTAATTGTCTTTTCTATAAAGTAAATATATAGGATTCATAACAAAATTCCCTTCCGGAGTTTAGAGACAGTAGCTTGTGCCATCCTGGGTTTCTGTAAGCCACACTATTGACAGTGTGTGGTCGGGCAGGAGTGGTTACCAGACCTCTTATGGGGAGCTAGAAAAATGTTTGACTTCTAGTAGAATCTCATCATAAACTGTGCTCTTGAAAATCAAAACCTATGAGGAATGATTAAAAAAATAAAACTGTGGAAATAAGGTATGAATTTTATATAATCAAACATTACTTGATCTGACATAGTCTGGCGTGAGCAATAGTTAATTCTTTCCAAGGATGCTTATCACTTCTGATATTTTTTGAAGGAAAATATTCACTGTGATAGATAAATTAAAAAAATGGTGTAAGCAATCATCTAAAAATACCTCTTCTCATCTTTAATAACCTACTTCCTACCTCATTAAGCCAGCTGATTTGGTATTATTATGATTTACTACTTTAATGCTCAATCATTGGAGGAACATAAAACAGTAAAGGCTTCTGTATGTCACAAGAAGATGAAGTCTTCAGCTGCTCTGTTAAGTACATGAGCAGGATGAAATGACAGCAAAGTATGTCTGCGAGGAGATGTGATCTGAAACTAGATTTATTTAGGACAATCTGATAGAGAAAATTGAATGTTGGGAATTGAGTTCCTTGAAAGCTCTCCAAGTATTACTGTATGTGTTTCAGGCTGCAAAATGGGTAACAGCTGTAAAGAATATTGGTTTTGACATTTCCTATAATACTGGTGAAGATAAAGGAGGTGAGCAGTCTATGAGATATGAGTGATTGTCACTATCACTATCACAGTTGCCATTTATTATGGGCCGTGTTCAACACTCATTGCTGGCAAATCATCAACTGAAGTTTTGCCAGTGTAAGTCCTTATGTTTAGGATCACAGCTATTTGCAATTATGGGGGGATGATTACACACTCCCCTGACTCCCTGCTTTCTGTCAGTAAGTAGATGTGCTACATTAAGTTGGTATTCCTGTACTCAGTAAATCTGTGCCTCATTAGGGCTAACCTTGAAACATGTTAATGGTCACATAATGAACATAGGCTAAAATAGGTGAGGCTACAAAAACGGTTTAATGCTTGTGGATATGTCTTCAGTTTCCTGCTTCAAACAGCTTTTGGTCTCTTCATAAATGTTACAGATTTCAGAGTAGATATTAGGAGGAATCATAGAAGTATTTCACTTCAATGTGTCTCAGGTCTGCTATTTCCTGGGGGCTAATTACTGTGTTTATAAAACAAAGACTTTGCTTGTATAAGTTCTTAGAGCTTCTCATGAGAAGGGAGGTGAAGGACCATCTCATGTTGCTTATTAACTATGTTTTACTACTCCTGCAGCATAGGCCTTTAGCTGAATTTTCTTACCCTAGTGAGTTCAGTCCAAATCATTAGGTAGAATCGTTCCATCTTTATTCCCCCCACGCTTCTTTCTGACTTTGCCCCCTTCTTGTCATCTCCTCCCAACATCCCGCTTTCTTCCCTTTCCCCAACAAAAGAAACTTTAAGACACGGTAAATACAGTGTACTAAATGTAAATATGAGTAGATGCAGTAAATTTCCAGAAGGCTGCATCACAGGACCAAAGTAGGTGACAATTCGGAGTTGTCCATACCATTTGTGGAGGTTCAAAACCTGAGACTGTGATTAGTGATGTATTAGGGCAGGAAAACCTTGACACTTGCTGCATCATAACGTGAAAGAAATTTTGGCTGTTTAGAGCTTTTTGCTGTTAGTCTTAATGCTGAGAGCAGTTTTCTCTATGTCTATGAGCTAAAACCCAGTTATGTTTCCTGATAAATACTTCTGAAAAATATTCTTTATTTTCACCAGCAATTGTAATAATTTCCAAACAGATTGTTACAGGATAAATTAATTCTTGAAATGATTGGCCATGGATCTTATTTTGCAGCTTATATGTAGTGAATGGGAGAAGAGATGAGACTATGAAAGGCAGAATGGGGGAAGTTAAGACTGCATTGATACGTGGAAAAAAAAAACAGATAAATTATGCAAGGTCTTGAGTGGACTTTTATAAATGGCATTTACCTATTTTTAAGTGCTGTTCCTGAGCCTGCTTATTTTCTCTATTGAGTGTATTAGATACAATTAAAAGTAAATTGCCTCTAAGAGAACAGGAGGAGAGTTATTCAGTCATGGCTATTCAAACATTTAGGCAAAACTCTTAGATGTCATTGTACCAGACTTCTAGTGGAAACTCATAGCACTTACAAAATATGCAATACACAAAAAATATCCTTTCTATACAAAATGGTCAGTGGTGACTGCTGGGAGTGAGACACATCCTTCTGTGGTGTTGTCAGTTTTGCTTGTTTTCCAAATCACCCTGCTGGGAGATGCTGACTGCTCTGTGTGATGCTCTTTGCAGTTTTGAAAAGCTGTCTGTCTAAAAGGCGCTGTACAGAAAGCGTCGAATTTACTCTCTGGATGGCTGAGCTGTTTATTTCCTCCTTGTTCCCAGTCCTCACTGGCTTGGGACTCATGAACTAAACACTGATCGACTCCACAGCAGTGCAGTCCTTAAATGGGGAGTCAGACATATGGAGGGAAGCAAGAGATTTTGAGAGATGCCGAGATCCTACTTTCCATCTCTTTGGTCCGAAGTCTCCTGATACATGGTAGGAGTGGCCAGTGCCTGTGATCAGACCGGAGTTGTGGACAGAGGCTGAATGTGCGACAAATGTTTCTTGAAGATACTTTTACAGGGGTGGGCGATGGCAGGGTTGTTTTCTTTTAGTGTGTAAGGTGCTGCATGGCAGCGCTGGAAGTGAAGTGTTCAATTTTAGCAACAGATTAAGCAGCAATAATACAAGCTTCTTGCTGTTGCCTCCGTGGTGTGCCTGACTTCTCACTAGAAGCAGCAGTAGTTCAGTGACTGTGCTAACTTAAACATGGGCCTCACGCTGAAGTGTGAAATAATACTAGGCGTAGTGGGGAAACCTGTTTAGCCAGGAAGATATGAAAACGTTAGGTAATTTGCCAAAGCCTCTCATGGCTTTGGTTTGGTTTGGTCTGTTTTTTTTTTTAAGAGGAGAGACTTTTCACAGGGATACTTGGCATAAATTTCTTAAGAGGAAAAAGTTTGTCCACATATTTGTTGAAAAAGTACATCTAAATTGTACAAAAACACTTCACGTTGGCATGATAAAAGTTCACTCTTGCAACACAATAACAAATATTGCAGAGATTTTGGATAGTCTAGAAAAACAAAACAGACTGCAGTGTAATGGAAAAAAAAAAAAACTTAAGAACAAAAGTATGGTAATTTGGCCACTTAAATATCTGAACTGGTGTGGTTGGGAAAAGTTTGCCAAGTTGCAAAATACCGGGAGGAGAGGGGAGTGTTCTTCTGTCATACAACTAGGTGGTTGGGTTTTTCCTCAGGAGTTCATCTCAGGCTTTGTATCACTTGCCTAGAAGGCTGAGGCCATATCAAAGAGATTTGGGAATTGCAATGTATAACTTGTTAGTTACATAATTTATATATTATATATGTGTGTGTGTGTATAATATGTGTATATATATAATTAGTAGCTAGACCTGATTTTCCCCAATGCAAATCACAAGTGCACATCTGATGAAAGGGGTGATTTAGGCTTGACAGGAAGAGAGTCAGCAACCTCAGTACCGAGCTGCCCAGGCAAAGCAGAAAATGATGAGGAGCCCTGACAACGGTGTTCCTCTATGGTCTAGAGGAGAGCTCGCCTAGAATGAGGCACCTAGTCCAGTTATGCCCTTTTTTTTTCAGGAGGAATGCATAGTGGTATATTGACTGTGTGACCTGCCACCCATTTATCATTTGGCCTGGGAAGAAGGAAACCTCTGCTTTTAAACTCTGCACTGGCTTAATTCTGTTCCAAGTCCCTGACTCCTGTATTCCAGATACATGCCCTCATCATCAGATTTGCTTAACCTAGAGAGGTCATTTTTAATATGCCAGTTGAAAAGCAAAATAGTTTCTTGAATAAACTGTTGATTTCAATAGATGCTTAACCCCCAAGCTCTTACATCTCTGGACAGTAATCATCTGGCTGTAGGGTCAAATCTCTGTGGCTTACTTTAATTTTTGATTGTTGTTCCTATAAACTGAAACTGCCTCAGGTTGATGGTTATGACACTCTTGTTCAATTGTGAGGAACTATAGTTAGCGACCATGTTTCCGGTAAGATAGAAGATTTGAAAACAGGTTTTCTTTTAGCCGAGTGCTCCAACCAACGGGACTGACCCGTACGTGCAGCCAGTTCTCCAGTTGCTTTATCTCTGGCCTTACACAAAAACCATGTAATGTGGTAGGTATGCTTTCACAAGCAGTATAGGGAACAATATGAAAATGCTGCTGGACCTTTGAGCAGCGTGAGACTTTCATGCGTGACTCTTGGCAGAAATTTAAGAGACCACAGATTTGGGCACCAATGTGATTAATGATTAGCACTCAAGTTCCTTTGTAAATCTAGCCTCAAATCCAAAACCAAGAGGAATTTGAAATAGCTGATACAGGGGACCTCAGTTATAGAAATGGCTAGGGGGGCCCTCTTTTGTGACATTATGCTTTGATTTGCGTTTTATGCTTTTAGATATGTTAAATATCCTTTCCTGTTTGAGGATATTGTGTTTTCCCCCTGTTAATAGAGAAATGCTTACTTGAAAGCAGTATCTCAATTGTGTGGAAGAATGATTGAAATGTTTTAAGAAAAGAATAAAAAACTCTCTTAGGAGGAGTGTTTTTAATGCCTGAATGCATTAGACTTCAGGAAAGAGAGCTGCATCATTTTGTTCCAAATGTGTGTATACATGGTCACATAGAGAGCCATACAAGAATTATTAGCTTATAACTCCACATTAATAGTAAGGCAGGCATAATAATGGCCAGTATTGAACTAGCTGTTACAGGTCTGGACATGATGGATGGAGCCGGTCTATCGGATCAAGTTCATGCATCGGCTTATTGTCCCCCAGAAAGAGGAGGTACTCGGTGTGACACTGATTTCTTTCTTGGACTCTGCTAGCTCATCTTGCTTTAATGGGAAATCAGCGTGAATAAACTGGCTCAGACGAACTCTGCTTAGACTATCTGATCTCATGATTTAACCAGGCATCCGGAGGAAAAAAGCTAATGTCACTTTGGCCAATGAATGAACACACACCTTGTTTTAAACACTCAGTTAATGAACAAGAATTGAACAGAATCTTGTCTGAACTTTGGAAAAGGCTATTTTACTTTATCAACTGTAACACAGTTTTAAAAAAAAAAAATACAGTGAAACTCATGCTTACTCTGTGTCAGCAAAGTCCTAACAGTACAGCAAAGCTCAGCTTTTCTTTAACTATCTTACAAGGATGGGTCAGTTCTCTGGATGAGGACACAGGTCACAAATAGGTTAAAGTTGTAATCACTAATATAATTTTCACATAAAATCTGCCTGCTGCTGTCCTCGTACTATATGGTGCTCATAGTTCTTCTCTCTGTAGTATACACATCTTCAGAAAACATGCCATATCACTAAGGACAATTTTTTTCCCCTCTGTGTTACTTTGGTTATATGTATCAATTGAAGAAAAAGCTGTAATTTCCCCCTGTGAATCCTGATCCTTAGTTATGCTAGAGACCAAAAGTCTTGGTCGGAGACTATTCTGAGTCACAGTCTCAGCTCTCTGTGCCTTTTCTTATTCATCACTGGGACCCTCTGGCTTTGCAGAGTATGGCATATTTTTCCAGAATATGGCATATTCTGAAATGTCATTGGATCACAAAATCTCATTTACTCTTTTGAAAACAGGACCAGCTTGCAATGTAGATACGCTGGCTAAAAGAAACTAATTTTGCCTAACAGCTTTTCTTTATAGAACTTTATAATTTTATAAATTTTCTTTATAGCAGCTTTTTTTCTTATAGATGTTCGTCTGTTTAGCAATGCTTAAATCTGCTTTTCCTTCTACATGTAAAGAACGATCTATGGAAAAAGAATCCTACACAAATACCGGTAATGTTATTAAACGCTCTACAGCTACCCTGGAAACATTTATAATCTGAAATCCTGAATAACAGCCTTCAAGTCAAAAGCAAGAACTGTATGAAGTTACACTCCCACTGAGCTCCTAAGAAACTCCAGGGTGATTCTGACGCTTGTTACTTTGTGGAACCTTTTAATAACAATTTTTCTCAAAAAAAATTTCAAAACTGTACTCTTGTACACAGCTGTGATTGGTTTTATTCTTCTTTCTCAGGTGAAAAAATGTACTCGGTATCTGTGACTTAAGAGTCCACAGAAACTCCTCCAGCATATCATCAGATATAAACGTTAACAGCATTACTGTTAAAACACAGCAGTTTTTTATATTAGTTTAATTGCATGTCATGAAGCTTGTTTTGGTTACTAAACAGGAACTCTCACAGGTGTTCCTATAGTTCGGGTTTCTCTGCCTTTGAGTGTTTCCGATTTAATTCTACTGGTATAGCCATGCCTCACGCAAGATCCAAGGGATTTTGGGGCAAGGAAATGTGAAAGAGACAAAATCCTTATTCATCTGCTTGTACACGTCTACATATGAAACACCTTTTTGTACGTGGAGGGGTACACAAGAGCAGGATAGAGATCTCCAGTTCAGAGCGAGGCAGCTATTTCATGCCCCATATAAATTCTGGCAACGAGTACTTGGGCTAGGCGGGAAGCAGAGTACAGGTGGCTCAGATGGATGTTGTCGAGATAACTTGATGTAAAACGTATTTGAAAAACCTGAAAGTGTAAAATGAAAGCAGAAGGGCCGAGACCCATTCTGTGTGGCTCATGGGGAGCTTCGTCTTGCCCAAGCTACGACGCTAGCTCAGAGGGTGCAGCACACAGACCAGCAGCTCCCAGCTCCCTTTCTAGCTGTTACCAGCAATAACGGCTTCTGTAAACAGGTGGTTTACGTCATTTTGTCATCTTGCGACGCCCGTGTTCAGTTCAGACCTGAACCGTCATTTTGTCGGGGAGGAAAAAGCCTCTGTAAGGAAAGCAAACAAAAAGCTGCTCGGAAACCAGACGGTGAATTGAAATACACATAAAAGCCGTTTTTTCATCGCTCTCCTGTGGCGCACCACCTTCCTGACTTTGGGGACGGCGGGAAGCGCGGCCCGCGCTTGC
>NW_008825428.1:8163541-8173095 GCF_000699105.1 Pygoscelis adeliae
CGGATTTAGAGCGGTGTGCCGTGAGGCGGTTAGCAGCAGTGCCATTGGAGCCCTGGTGCTCGCGGATTAAGTAGTTCTGAAAGAAGAGGAGAACCGTAGAGGGCAACGGTGGTACAGGCGCTTGTGTGTGCTGTGTGGTGACCTGGAAGAGCCTGTTGCTCAAAAGATACTTGTTTTTCCCTACTTTTATTTGACCAGGGAATATAGGGTTATTAGTCCTACTGCAGTTTTTTTCTCCGAAGTCACAACTCCAAAGAATCTGTATGACTCTTTTGTGCTAAAACACAAATTGTATATTGCTGTGTTGGAAGTAGGCCTTGCCCTCCCCCTGTAAATACCTGGTTAATGCACAAGGGATTTTCACTATTCTTTCCGAGAACGGTAGAATCACTAATATTTTTTCCCTTCTCAAAGAGACCAGGAAGGGCAGAATGATACATTTTAAAGAAGTTTTCACCCCTTAGGCAGCTTTTTGGGTCCTGTGTAGCTAGGAATGTTCAGGTTTATTTGGAAAATACATATAGGTCTGACAGCATTTATAAACAGTATAAGATAGTTCACTTGACATTGCTTAGGGGCAGAGGAGTTAGACAAGATGATTTCCAGAGATCCCTCCTAATCTATATTCCATGTTTCAAATAAAAATAAGAGAGTAGGTATGCTCAGAGCTGGTAAGAACAAAATATGAAGGAGGAATTCATAGTACACATTGCTGCGACAAGTAGGCAAGAACTTCCAAGAGTCACTGTGGGAATTCTGTAAAAGAAGAGCTCAGTCATGATGGAGAAGGCAGACTGAGACTTTGTTTCTAACAAAAAAATCTGTCAACAAAACATGCATTGTCTGCTAAGGCAGTAAGAGCTGTAGTTACTGGGGTGCAAGACCTCTTGATTGATCTCCTGCAGCCTACCTACCTAATGAAGACTACCCAGAAGATTAGTCTTTCTGGTGAGGCAGCGGTGCCTGTTTTTATCACTAAGGAAGTGTCGTCATGCAGGACATCTTTTTGTACATGTTCTTTTGAAAGGGCCGCCACCTGAGATACAAGTATTTAATCCTCTTCCTACTCCTAGGAAGCTAATTTAAACTTGCCAGTGCAAGCAGATGCATGGGTTGATTTCAAGCACTTGTGCTTGCTTTTTTACCAAAAAGGACCGTCTGCTCTTCTAGGCCCTGTCACAGAAGACCAAAATCATGATGCCATTGTATTAGTTGATGGTGTCCTTGTATGCTTAACACTGTGTGCTCTTCTGGTTATCACACATCAAAAAGGGTACAATAGACCTAAGTAAGGCAAAGGTAGGGTGGCAGGATTAAGAGCTTGGACAGTCTTTAGTGAGATACAGACTGGCTTCCATATGTATAAGAGTAACTAAATAGACCTGAAAGAAGATATTGGGGGGGGTAAAATGCAGAAGAGTAGCCTCTGAAGTTACAAACAGTATGAGGACAATATGAGCAGAAATGCATAGTGTTCTCTAATCAGAAAGCAAATTAAGATCAAAAGGAAGTACTTTTCCATAAATAATAAAACTTGTTGCCTCAGGATGTTATTGGAGACAAAGTATAATTGGGTTCAAAAAGGATTTATTCAAATGTATGGAAAAGAGGTTCATTACTATTGCTTGGATTCTGCCCCTGGCTCCTCAGGAAATCCCAAAACAGCTGATTGGTTTCTAGAAGTTGCAGAATAAAAGAGCATACTACAGAAGTACTTTCTTCTTACACTCCTTCCTAAACATCTAAGCTAGCTACTTCAGAATCATTTCACGTTTCAAAAAGCTTTTTTTGCTTCAAAAGCAGAAACAAAAAAACCTGAGGCTAGTGGTGAAACATAATACTATGTAGTGTAACTTAGTATTAAAATAGTGTAAATACAATAGTATCAAATGGTGCTCAGTAGTGTTTGCAATGTGGATGTCCAATGCACTTAGGATGGAGTGAGACCTTGAAGCTAAATGACTTTAGTACAAGAATAGTGCTTGCAAGAACAATATAATTACAACTACTACGCTGGCTTTGAATGAACAGCTGAACGATACATTATGACCTTTAGATACATAAATCGCATATTTCATCAACTGAATAGGAGTTATCGTAACACTAGTATTGAAATGTTAGATTACATGCATAATTTTTTTGCTAGTTCAGAAATCGTTAAGAATTAACTTGCATTTGTAGAGGTGGTGTCTAATTTAGTTCAAGTATTTATTTTTTGGTGAATAAAAAATTAACAAATCACTGATTCTATAATCCGATATTACAAAATGCTACAGACTAGTTAAGGGCTGTGATGTTGACAAGAACAGTGGTTATTCTCTGCTATATTGGACCTGAAATTCATAGTTTATTTGCAATTTGTGAATTATTTTTGAAGATGGGCAAGGTTTGCGCCATTTTTGGAGGATCCCGAGGAATAGGAAAAGCTGTTGCAGAATTACTGGCACAGAAAGGCTGCCGCCTGGCGATTATTGCTAGAAATCTGGAAGTAGCCCAAACTACTGCACGTAATCTTGGTGGTATGTATGCTGTTTTGCAATACTTTCTTCACTGTCCAATGCTTAGGTAACTTGTAAAAGGAGTAAGTCATAAAATAAACCTCATTGTTGAACTAGATGAAAATGAAAGTAAAGGCTGAGAAATTTGAAAGAAAAGCTGTATCAGTACAATTTTCTTTTCACAGTATTCTTTGGGAAAGTTAAGTATGTTACAGTTCCTATCTTGCGGATGGAATACGTAAGATGAAAGGAATTGTTCAAGGTCACAACAGGGAGGTGGTATGAATTGAGTCATCCTTGGCTCCTGACCAAGCCAGAACAGAGACCAGTCTGCTCATGCTGAACTTCTGATTTCAAAAGGCCAAAATATAAACCAAGAAATTGTCACATAACTGACCAATACAATACTTGAAAATTGTCCTTATTTAACTCTCTGGAGATTAAATGGGTTCCTCAAGTTACTAGTTCAACATCTGTCTTAGCAATTAACTTGATAAATTCTGAAGAAGGTTTATGAATGGAACACCATCTTTTACTATTATTATGATGTGCCTTTATTTCAATACAGCAGGACATCTGGCACTTAGCTGTGATGTATCCAGCGAACAAGAAGTCCAAAATACTTTTGAGGAGATGCAGAGGAATTTAGGTCCTATTAACTACTTGGTTAATGCAGCTGGGATCAACAGGTTAGTTATTCGTTGCAAGATTATATGTAATTCTAGATGACAGCATCTTATTATAAGGTGCTAAGGGCCTTTGCATTTAGTAAGAATATTGTTATTGAGCACATCTGAAAACAGTATTAAGCACTCACCAGTATTTTGTTCCTGATGAAGGTAAAATTCTAACATGATATAGCTTTCACTGTAGTTTCTGCATTCTGAGTTTGAGTTCCCCCTCTACTCCTCTTTCTTCCACTTCTTCACCCTGAAATAGTCCAAACCAATGTTTGATACCTCTGCAAAGGAGGCTTTGTTGCCAGAAGCATAGCTAAATTTTTTCTTGCTATGTGTCATCCTTGCAATGTCATCATTTTGAATGCTAGAATGTATAGAACCATATAAATCCCTATTAATATTCATCAGTCATGTTTTATTATGAGTAAATGTGATCATTGGGGTTGTTCAGTGAGTTCTTTTGGGTTTTTTGCTCTGTTTGTCAGGGATGGTTTGTTACTGAGAACCAAGACTGAAGATATGATAGCCCAGATTCACACTAACCTTTTGGGAACAATGTTGACATGCAAAGCTGCTGTAAAAAGTATGATTCAACAACAGGGAGGTGCTATTGTTAATATAGGTAAGTTTCTTGTCTAATCCGGTGGAATTCTATGTAATAGTTTTCTAGAAAGATTTAGCAGGTGTAAATTGACTATTTTCTTTGTATTTAGACATCCTGTATTTAGCATTTCTTGATGAATACTTATTCTTTTGTGTAATTTTGGCAACTTCTAAATGCAAAACCAGCTTGTTTCAGTAATAAACACCTCAGAGCTTATATTTTATTGAAAAAAAGAATATTACCATTCTTTATCAGTTCTTTCAGTATGTAAATCTACCAGCTGCTAGTTACTAACTAAGACTCAAATAGGTACAGTTGGTTTCTTTTTTTTTTTCTGTGCAAGGATATTTTTTTAAGAAAGCTCTTCATTTTACTCTCCTGGTGCCTGTTGGTCAACATAGATATACGGATTCCACAAGAATCACAGGTAATTGAGGGATTTGCTTATCTCAGCAGTAGGCTATAAAGTACATTTAGTAATATACTTTTAATTCCTTTTAATCTCATTTTCCATTCCAAATTTAAAACTAAAATGATAAAGCTAGTGCAAGGTTTCAAATTAGTCATTTAATCTTTTTTCCTCTTTGATGTTTCTTTATTTTAGGAAGTATCGTAGGACTTAAAGGCAACACTGGTCAAAGTATATACAGTGCTACCAAAGCAGGATTAGTTGGATTTTCACGCTCTCTTGCTAAAGAAGTAGCAAAAAAGCAAATTCGAGTCAACGTGGTTGCTCCAGGTTAGTTTTTGGGAAGTTCCCACATCCTTGACTGTTGTAGTACATGATCATCAAGACTGCTGGATATTTGCTGTACTCGGAAAGTAACTTAAGACAAATTGCTATTATTCTCTTCAACTTTTGTAAGCAAATGTTTTTAATCTGTTTTTTTCCAGTTTAAAGTATAATACATTCTTTTACAAAACCTTCAGTCTTTTTAAGGGAACACTGAGAAATTTGGAAGAGTGTGTCTCCCTGTTCCTCTCTCCATTATTACATAATAAATGTCTTTTTTCATTTGTTCCTCCTTCAAAATCTGCTGCCCTTGCAGACAGAAGGATGAGAACTAATTATAGACAGGCAGCTACCCTCGTTTCCTGCTAGAGAATGCTTATTTGTTATTAGAGAAACATGAAAGACCACGAGAAGCTGGCATGAAAGCATCCCTGTCTATCCCTGTAGTAAAAGGAGAGAGTCTGGAAAGAAAGTTCCATGAGGACAAGGCTGTGATTTCACAAGACAATCTAGTCCAAGCAAACCACCACCCTTAACGAGAAATCCCTTCTGTCTTTTCTGACTTTCTCCACTCATAGCTGTGTACTCTGCTGCCCACCTTGTGCTAGCTCTGATGCCTTCCAGACCTCTACATGAACCAGTTCACCTTGTGAACTAGGCAGGAAAAATACTTGTTATTGTTTAGTGAGTTGAGCAGCTCACTAAGGTCCAGAGCCATCATAAAGGGGCAGAGTTGTACAGTAGAAAGCAAAACCCAGACTTTCCCTTCTTGGTGGCAGCTAGAAAGCAGATAAGATCAACTCTTTATGAAGCTGCAGCTTACGTGAAGGGAAGAGCAGCGGTGGGAAAACCGAATCTCAGATAATTGAAAATTGTAAAGAAATGTCCTTCAAAAATGTCAAGAAATACTCTTCAAATGAGTGCTGTAATAGAAATTATGCGATTGCTGTCATAAGTTCTAAAATATAATGGAAACACTTGCAAGCTGTAGGGGTTTCTTGCCAGAGATTTCATACTCGTGCTTTTATTGAGAACGTTTTGGTGAAATGGATGTATTTTGTCTTTCAGAAAAGTGATACTAAATATGAGTTTGGGACCCAATTTTAGTTACCTTTTTTTTTTTAAATGGACTTCTATAGATATCTGCATTTTGGTTGTCACATAAGTGCTTCCAAAACCAGAAGACATTTTATTGGTTAGGTAAAACATTGGTCTTGGCTCTAAAATGATGTGGACTGACTTCCGAGACTTTGAAGAATGGTAGCTGGTGCTGAATCCTGGTAGTAGATTTTACTTTGGAGGATTCCAGGGAAAATACGCTAGAGAAATTTAGTTGAAGGTTAGGTAACTCTTCAAATATCTCTCCTCTCTTAGGCTTTGTTCACACAGAGATGACTGCTCATTTGGATGAAGATCAGTTGAAGAAAGCAATTCTCCTTGGAAGATTTGGAGAGCCTCGTGAAGTTGCACAAGCTGTTGTCTTTCTTCTAGAGTCCCCTTATGTTACAGGGAGTACTCTAGTTGTAGATGGAGGATTGCAGCTTCTGACTTAAATACTACCTTGAATAAGTACCTACTTTAATGTCATGATGGTAATACATAAATATATACTAATTAAAGAGAGAGGGGTGGAAATCAGTTGAAGATTGATCTATGTAATTGACTTGATATTATTTAGTCAGAGGAGGAATGCAGCAGCAGTAAAGTCCAGCGTGTATGTTTAGCTACCTGAAAGAGTCCATTTGGTATTATGAAGTCTGTGTATGTAACAATTTGAAAAAGAGCTGGTTTTGGTACAGTCATTGTTTTAAATAACATGCTGATACATTTTTAAAGCACTATATTTTTATAAAGTCATGTTTTCCAATTTGGGAGAGAGTGGACATTTTATTCGAATTATTGTGTTACACAAAGATTCATAAAGTGCGGAGGCATGTTTATCAGTTGGCAGGTATGATTGCATCAAGTTTTTCATGTAGGGCGAAGATTGCGAACTGCATAATTTTTTATTCTTATCAGTTAGTCCCTACAAAGTGGCAAGGAGTTTCCTTTGGTTTTTGTTTGTTTGTAGCTAACACTACAAAGCCAGGAGCTTCTAGACTTTCAGCATACCTGAATTGCCTTTAGGAGATTTAATTATATGCAGTGTGTTTTTCTAAAGGCAAAACCTGCTCAGTTCCATTCTTGAATGTCTGTACAGCACTCATGTAATCCAGTAGCACTTGCATGTGTACATTGAAGGACTGTTGATGGGTCACTGGAGTTGCTAACTCTGTAATATTCTGAGTTTGAGCTGCACATATGCTGGTGAACAGTACAGTTGCAGACCTTGCCCATAAAAGACTTTTCGCTGACTCAGTAGCTATTTAAAAAACACGTATCTCTTCCAGAGTGTGAAGTCAAGGTGGTTTGCTCTGTATCTTCTTGAATGCTCAGTTCAACTGTTACGTTGATGCTCTTTAATATGTATGTATAGTCAATAAAATAGCCATTTATTTTAATCAAAGCAGCTTTTGAAGCAGAGTAATTAGTCAGCTGTAAATTATCCTGAGTGTTCCTCTCTTGCTGAAAAACTACCAAGAATTTGACCTCAGGCTTTTCTGTTGAGATCAAGTAATTTTTGGTAGTTGATGTTTTTATCATCTCCGAAGAAAACTATGAATGTGGTTTAGGACCTTCACTTCTTAGCTCCAGTGTTCATTGCATCATGATCCAAATGTTGATTCAGCTTTTGAAATTACTTCCCGGCTTGGCACAAACCGAAGTACGAAAAGAAAAGATCTCACTGATGATAACTTAGAGTCTTTAAAGGCTGAGATTTTCTTCATTTGTGCAGCTGAGAAGTTTTGTCTTTGTGCCAGAAAACAGTGCATGCTCAAGCTTCTCGCAGGTATGTATTGAGAAATAATACAAGGAATGGTTGTATATTCAGGGGATTTTACAGTTGGTTTTGTTACTTACTTTGGAATATAAAATACCACTAAAGGTAGTCCTTTCAGGAGTCCTTGTCTTACTGTCATCTCTTTGTAGAGAGCTGGTGGTATTTGCTGTGAAAAGTTACGTGTCATATGTGTTTTTGCACCAAAAATATAATTGCTAATTACGTTTCTCTTTGATAGGAGGAATTGGCCAGAGAATAGATGAATTTTTTCCGAGGGCACTGAAGATGAGGAAGGACAGCTGGTACTCCCATTTTTACTAGTCAAGTAGTAGTATGTCAGTAACTTGGCTGCTGCCCATACCTGTCCTTAGTATTTTACAGGCAAAGCCTGTGTGGCATATCTTGATCAGAAGTCAAACTTAAGAGACTAAAATTAATTTCCTCTTAGTGAGTTCTGACCATAATTATTATTATCACTTGTTTTGTTGGGTAGGGGAACTGCTAAGTAAGTTACTAGCAATGGCATTTTTAGTTTGTATTTGTGATTAAAACCTGGAATGACACCCTCAGAAGAATCTCAGCATGCTGCTAAGTAATTTTTTAAAAATGCTGCAATACATACTATGTTTTTATTACTGCTGTTGCTGTAGGACTAGACTGAAGTGTTGGTAGCCTTAAAGTCATATTTTTAAAAGACTTTTTTTTCCCCCTTTTCTTCGAACTGGTAAATTAGACCTGAAAACTAGTTAAAAACAGCAATCCATTTCAGCGTTTGCTGTGTACATCGACTCTAAGAAGTGATACCTGTTTGTCAGACTTGGGTTCTGTCTGGCCTGGTGTGATGTCTCTTTAGCAGACTCTTGTACCTCAGCAGTTTGTGATTGGTATGTTGGAATCTGCCATTGATAGCTCTGGTTGAGGCCTGCGGGTTCTTACATTTGAGGCACTGTAACAACCCTCTTGTGCTCTCTCTCTCTGTGTCGCTCTTGAATTTGTAGACCTCTGTCGTATCCTGCCTGCCTCAGCTGTGGCTGTTTCAAACTGAAGAGTCATATTTCTTTTAGTTGCTTGTTGCTGGAAAGCTCTTTTCTACTTTACATCATCTTTGTCGTCCTTTTCCAGTTTCTTAAGGAGGGAGGAGCAGGTGGAACCGCTCACGGTATTCACTGTGGATTTATCTTAAGAAAAATAGAATGTTTTGTGTTTTGTTTTATATTGCTTCCAAAAATAATGCCCAATTGTTTTGCCTTTTCCTAACCTTTACACTTATGCTTTCAGAAGCTATATAAGAGAAATAACTCACTCCTGGATAATTAATGATCAACTTGGAGTCCATTTCCTTATATATGTATTCAGGACTGATTTTTTGCATTTTCCCCAGTGTGAATTGTTCTCGTTTATCTACAGTGAATTTAGTCTGCTGGTTTTAACACCTATTTGCTCAGTGAGATGGTTCTGCAATTTCTTAATTCTTTTATCCCTTTATTACTTTGAGTAACTTAGTGTACTGGAATATACTGTGGGCTTTTGAAGTTGCTGTCTCAGAACCCTTACAAATAGGGTGTACTTTGCTAGCCCCAACACAGGTGCCTGTGGTGTTCTGTTGGCGATCCACGTTCTTAGGAAAGAATGACTGCTGATTCATAACCTTTCTCTTCCAGCTTTAAACAATTTACTGATATGACAACTTCTTCTCTTGGCAGCACAGCATCTTTAATGGTTTTTGGCAGGGGAATGTGTCAGATGTCTTTTAGAATTTCAAGCATGCTGTATTAGATCTCCTTACTCTCATCTCTTTTTAGTCTTTAGGAGAACTCTCAAATGTTTATCAAACATGACTTTCCTTTGCAAAAGCAACACTGACTTTCCTCAGTATGTTTATGCAGTTGTTTTCACAGCTTTAGAACAATTTCTGGCAGTTTGCTATCTACAGAAAAATATAATTAGTCTGTAGTTCCCTGGATCCCTCTGGAATCTCTTCTTAAAAAACAAGTGATCCTTCCACCCACAAAACTCCCAGAAGCTTCCTGTTAACTTTGTCAGCTTCCAGTCATTTGATAACGAGGCGGTTTTAACCCAGAAGTTTCATGCTGCAGTTACTTGATTTCCTTTAGAATTTGGGAACGGTAGCCCCCAGCCCCGGCCATTTGTCACTCTT
>NW_008825428.1:8173122-8192323 GCF_000699105.1 Pygoscelis adeliae
TGTTTCGCTCTGAGGGGTAAAACCTCCAATGAGTTGCTTGTAGAGGTTCTGCTCAAGTTCCTCCATGGTACCAAAAACTGATTTAGGGTTTTGTTCAGAATTTGGGGATTTTTTTTTCCCTGTGGCCTTGCCTTCCCTGAGCACTTTGCTTTTTGTTTTGATGATCTGCTTGGCTTATTCAGGCACGGTACCTGTTCTTAAGGTGGTGTTCAGTTTGTATGCACTTTTGCAGATTGTTCCTCTATGCTGTGATCTGTCTGTAAATTTTGCATTCAGTGACAGATTCCGTTTGACTGCTAAAGCTAGACTGCTGGTATTGCAGAGGTTGGTTTTTAAATTCTAGTAGCTTTTAATCTGTGCCAGCTTCCCCCTCCTCACAAAAAAAAGTTTAATTTGGCATGTGTATTTAAAGTTGTCATACTGAAGTTCAGTGCATACAGTCTTAGTGTTGTCTTCAAGCATTGCATCTTAATTTTTTTGACTTGTCTTTTTGGTTTCCTTTTAGCGTATTTCCTTATTTTATGTTGCTCCTTTTTTATGGAAGTCTGCAGTAGTGGAACGTTGTCTTTATTAATAAACTTGGTCAATATTCTTGCAGAAATAAAAGTTACCATCACAAAGCCAGTTTTTGAAACTAACATTTTGACTCGGGTCTTGTACGCTGCCGGGGACCGCAGCCGGAGTTGGGTGTCCCTGATTGGCTGCATGAAAAAAATGTACTGAAAAAGTGATCTTGGCCTCTTCAGTGTGACATTTATCCAACCTGCTGATAATTGCCGTCTTTCATGACAGTTACATTACTAGCCTTATAGTCCTTGGGTGTCATAGCTACTGCCATCATCTTAATTGTGTGGGTAGTATCGTCTAACAACAGAGTTTAGGCCTGGAAATTCAATCCATATTTGTTTTGATGAGTTAATATATTGATACTTCGTTTGATTACTTTCTTACATAATTTGTGTCAATATCTTGCTTATTTGCCTTGCGTCCATCATATTTCTGGTATGCTTGTTATGTCACTGTCCTTGATTAAAAACAGATGTTTGGGTTTTACATCTTGTGCTGCTAGCATTTATGCCCAGCTATATATAAATGTTTTGGTTTTCTTTGCGCATGGGTGTTCTTGAGTAGGACTGTGTGCTTGACTGACTTACCATGATTTCTCAGTTGAATTTTGAAAACTCCAGTCCACCCTCTTATTAGACATACAGAGTTTCTGTGATTCCATTCCTAGTGGAAGTGAGCGCATGTGCTCTTATTCATCTGATGGTTCTTCACCTGCTATATTGCTTAAAACTCTCCTATAATCTTCTGTTAAGTACCAACATCTTCCTACTTATTCTTTGTTTAGACTGAACTGTTTTACAAATTCCCAGTACTCCATGTTTCTGCAGTCCCTAAAGAATCTGTACTCCTCTTCCTACAACAATTTTTCAGGCATGCATTGAAACTTTGCCTCATCGTGTAGCTTTGGGAGCATTTTAAAGAAGGCTGCTGTCCAGGTCTGGTCTTGAACTTAATTTACGTTTTATTCCTGATCTTTTCTCCTGCCCCACCCCATGTCACCGGTGTATATATATGGCCTTTCAACACCTCCCCAGAATTTCTAAAGAGACCATCAAGGCATGTTTTGAGGGTGGCTGCTTTTTGCAGCTGTCGTTTAATTCAGGATGCAGTCCTCTTGCACAGCAACCCCCTTTCTGACCCACCCATAATTATTGCTTTTTTTTTCTTTTTTAAACTCGGCTGGGTTCCTGCTTCAGAAAGGATCTCCTTGCTAAAAGAAGATTGTGTATTGCAGTATTTACTCATTTATGTGCCCTACCTTTCACTGCCAAGTTAGGAAACCTACAACTGTTCTTCTGTCGACTTTAGATTTGATTCAGTTAAACTTTATAGGTAGTGTGATTTGTGTGTTCTGGGCTTTAGTTAATCTCCGGAGCACATTGTAGGCCTAGAAAGTTAATTGGTTTGTATTTATTCTCCGCATTTTTCTAGTGTTTGAGAAGATGATGGACTACTCTTGTTCTTTTTTTCTCCTAGATAGGTCATTGGAGCCTTACTTCTGCTTATCTGTTAAAAAATTTGTTTGTAACTTAGAACACTTGCTGTAGTGAACTCGCTATGTTAGTCTCTTCATACTTCTGAGGCATATATTGCAATTGATTATCATCAGTAGAAGTTTCTAGCAGGACACACAAAATGTTGGTGAGGTGGTTTTGTTTGGTTTTTTTACATATTGCAGCTGTAAGTAAGAGCTGTTGTGAGGAACAGCTTTTGCAGACTTTCTTTTATGGTAACAGAAGTATGTGAAGTGTGTGCCAAGTTAGTGTATGCCGAGTGTGTTAGTGTGTGATATTCCATGAAGAGATTTCATTTTGGCCTCCTGAGGGCAGTCTATCCTAAGACATTATTCTATTGGTAATGGTTTGGTTAGTGTATCTATGTAGTTTTCAGGAAGTGGAGTTGTCTGTGCAGATACAAAGTTAATAGCTGGCATTGCTGTTAACCAGTTTTGTAAAATCCAAATCCATATATCCTGAGCTATGTGGGGATGTAAGGCATGATTTTTCAAGATAGAAAGGATTTCAATATTGAGTTCAGTGAAATTTGGATAGAAAGTGGCTATCTAAATCCCAGCCTTCAAAATCTCTTTGTTACATTATTATCTACAGTTAAAACATACATTGTAATGATTACCTATTGCTGTTAGACAAATTTTCCTCCTTTGATGTGTTGCATAGTGTGAGAGGTTGTATTGCCTGAAACTGAAACGTGTGTGGCCTGTTGCAATTATGTGACTTTTTTTTGAAGCGTAGTGTAGTTTGTTTAAGTAAAGCTAATGAAAACTGAACTTTTCAAGACCAGGTACACCCCTTTAATTCAGGTAATCAGTCAGCGCTTGAAAAGATGGGAAATGTAGTGGTGGAGAGAAGTCTTTAAAGAGCATTGGCTGTGCTTATTGGCTGAAGAAGTAAGAACTCTGCTGAAGCCCCAGATTACATTTTGTTTTCACCCACACGTTATGTTCAATTTCAGACCATGTGCTGAGGGCTCCTTTTTGCTGTAGTTAGTAACTGAGTTAGTAACAAATATTACCTGTACCTTGCCAGACATCAGCATGACTATCAGCACAACTGTTCTAGTATTTTATGCTTTTATTTTTTGTATTAAGAGCTCATATCTGTTAAGATCTGGGATATTTTTTGTTCATTTCATATAACAAAATACAACACTGAACCCTACAATCATGGTTTTTTCACTCTTTAAATACATCAGATGCAATCCTACTTTTTTTTTTCTCCTTTTTTTCCTTGGTATACTTCACCATTATAGTCTCATATTCTGAAGTAAAAATGAAACTTTCTGTCATAGTTGTTAAAACTAAAATTGCTTTGGCTACTTGGAGATCTGATAACAAATTGCCAGTTTGGGTATGATGATGTCAAACATGGTGAGACAACACAGAAGGAAAACCCACCGAATTTGCCTTGGTATCATTATACCCACATTAGGATAATGTCAGTGGGAGCGTGGGGGGGCGGATGTCACTGAGCTAACACCATCTGAGCAAATGCAGCTGCGCAGATGTTACTTAGCATTTCCCAGACTGCTGGCTGACACTGCTGAGGTGGCCTTGCACGTGTAGCATGTCGACGGGTTTGAAATTGCTGCGTTACTTTGAACAATTTGTTTAGGAATAACTGCAAGCTGATTATATGGTATTGCTGAAGCATGTTAGTGAAGCAGTTTGATGTTTTGTGCGTTCTAATTTGCAGATCTCCCAGCTCCGTGCTTCTAGTGCTAAATGCACTAAAAGTACGTTGCACCTGTATGTTGGAAACTGTATTGTAAACACATCTCCACCTGTATGTTGAAGACCTGTTAAAAGCTCTAGGTTACAGTGTTTTACTTCCTGCTGCTGTCAGTCTGACTTTCATCCTATTTTCTTCAGCTAGTTGATGGATTTCTACTGAAAACTTCCTGCAACCTTAGAGAAAAGAAACAGTATGGTCATTGTGTGTGTTTTGTATAGATGCTATTTAGTGTGCATATATGATTTTTGATGGTGAGATGGCTCTGCCAGCAGTAGACTAGAACTGCACCCATTCTCTGCAGGTTCTTGTAGCTCTTTTGTTGGAAGGCATATAGGGCAGAGAGCACCTGCAGTTTTGCAGTTCACCATAATTTTCAGGGCACCGGAGTGGAGGTCATGCTAAGCTTTCTGCTATGCAGTGAAGCCGTATTCAATCGATCTGTAAATGTTAGATTAGTGAGGTTAATTTACTACACAGTTTTGCAAAGCTGTTTACTAAGTTTTCTGTAAAATCTTTGTTTCTGTTAGCACCGTGGTGGCTTTCTTCCTAATGCTGTATCATCTGGCTTCCAGTAATGCTCATCATGTGCCTGTATCTCTCATTGATTAGTTAAGGTGGTGTCTTTCCATTTGGGGGAGAACCAAATATACTGCAGTATTAATACGCAAGGTAAGTTTTGCTCATAAGAAATTATTTATTCCGATGTATTCAGCTGAAGCTGTCCATGAAAAGGTACTTGCACTGCCAAAGTAACAAACTTCGTTTTGCCTCTAAAAAGGACGACTCATTTGAGCTCCCCTTGCTGTATTTTCCTTTGTAATGAGGAACTGTGTTTCTGCTGTACTAACTGCTGATTAATGCTCTGCTCTGTCAGCTTCCTCTGACTTCCACATTGAGCTCAACCACGCTTCCTGGGAGTTCAGTCCTGAATTCTGACTTGACATCTGCCCAAAGCAGCCAGGACGAATCTGAACTCTGAAGCGAGGGCAGCGGAAACGCACTGATAGTCAACATTTTTTCCCCCACTGAAGGTGCTGTGTTCTTTTTGCGTCACCTTAGGCTTGGATGTCCCTTGCCCTGGGCAAAGACAGGTCACTGATGTCTTAGTCCTTGGAATTAGTGGTTGGAAACACTGTGACACTCAGTCTCTGCTTTTAGGATGTATAGGCTGACCTGAAACGGATTTTTTTTTTTAGAATGACAGTTACTAGGGGTAGCTGTGCCTTTTCTTATAACCATTTTTATATGTTGCAAGAAAACACTAATAACCACAAATGAAAACTTTGTTCTGCTTTTATGAAGTTGGTCATTTAATGGATTTGCTGCTCAGAAAAAGCTTAAAAATAATTTAAAAATTACTTCATTCTTTTATTAAGATTTTTAACTGTGTTATGCTTTTCGTATACAGGACTTTGAGGGAAACAACTAACAGAGCCTATCTGAGGTTTTGAAATCTGTATTACGTAATTACACTTTTTTTCCTAGTGGAAAGTGGATCTGGAACTTTACAAACTGAAATTCTTGAGAGCTACTGCTGTTCCATACCTGAAATGACATCACTTACGTATGATTCAAGATCTTTGGATTTAGTAACAGTTGTGCTGATAGAAGAATTACATTTGATTTTAGGTTTTCGTTTATTATACATTATTAAACATGAATTAGTAAATGATCAGAGACTGTACAGCTGAAGTTAAATTTAAGAAAGGTGAAACTTGTAGATTAACAGTATATTACAAAACTGTTCAGTGAATGTGATTCTGAAGTATTGTAGGAGGAAGTGAGTTAATACATTAATAAGAAACAGAACGGTGCATTATACTGTAGAATAGTGTGGTAAGACCGGTTTTCTTTTAGACAGGCCCTTTCCTACAAATGACTCCAGCAGCTGCTCAGACAAACGCTGCAGGTAAAAGCCATCTCCAAAAATCCACTAGTTCTTAACCTGCGGTGGAGTAGAGGTGCGTTGCCTGTTGCGTGGGAAGTTTTATCGTACGAGATATTTTCAACACCTTTTGCAGTAGCTTGGAAAGGTCCTGTCCTTGGCAATGTGTTTTTGTACCCTCAGTTCTTTGTAGAAATACCCTGTGATGTCTGGGCCAAGAGTCAGCCAAAAAAAGCTTGACAGTAGGTTTAGTTGTGTGTTTAACAGAACAGTTTCAGGCAAAAAAACCCGACCCTAATCCATTCAGTGTGATGAGATTTGTAGAGCTCCTGCCGTAAATGATGTAATCATTCTGAGTAGTGGCCATGTGCTGTTATTCTTTTCTCCTTTCTTGTTCTGCAGCTGTTTCTGGACCACTTACACTACTACAGAACTAGAAAGTGACGGCGATTGCAAGACTCGGCCCTTCCCCAGGGTTTACCTGTTGCACGGCTGCTGTTCTATAAAGCAAAGAATTCCTCCTTCCTGGTGTTGTTGGCCTGAAGTTCATTCGTCTTCCTCCTCTGTGTAGCTGCTGAAATCATTGCTGTACAGGTACTGTTGCTTGTAGTCTGGCTTTTTTGCTCTAAGCGTGAGTTGAGCATTATGTTCCAAGCACTGAGATCTTTATTAGAGATTCAGTGCGGTATGAGATTATTTTATATATTAATCGCTTTTGTAAAAGGCTGCAAATGGTGGCTTAATTCTGAGTTAGAGTCGCAAGCTTTAAGACACGTTAAAGAACAGTGTGTTGTCTGGAATAGATTGTAAATGTCTTGGGGCAGGAGCTGTTTTTTCATCTGCCTGATGTGTCTTATGTGCTCATGCTTCTGTTCAAACAGAAGAACCGTGCAGGGGGAGGGCTTTTTCTTTTAGCCAGTTCAGGAGAACGAGCTAAAAAATCAGCAAATTCTGCCCCTTGCATGTCCAGCTGAATTGTGAGGCAGTGAATCAGGTCCATTGTCAACGTGCATGTCTGAGCAGGCATTTCCAGTCCCTGCATTAATCCATCTATACTACACAGTGTGGGTTTGGCAGTTGGGTCGTACAGGCAGAGCATGCAGCTGATCCCCTCATGATGGATAATACGATCTCACAAATTACTTACATATTAAATCCGTTTGGGCTGTTTGCAGAGATAAGGATGTAGTTGTCCATGTGTGGGGAATCAAGGCATTTATTAGCATACAACCTAAGTGAATTAAAATCGTCTTTGAAAGTGGTCATATAGAAAGAAACTATCATTTATAAGCTAGGGTTTCAAATTGGACGATAGTTTGGTTTTGATCCCCAGCCCCCGCTTGACTGTGATGGGAAAAAAAATTTTGCATGTTAACTAATTGTTGCTGTGGTTGTGAAGTTGCAGGGTAAAGTCGTTGTGTGCTAAGGTACGCCACCAGCTGAAAAACCTTCATGCACGTGGAATTTTGCACCTCACAGTTGGTGCTCTTGACAGAGGTTTCCGTCGTCATCCTGAATGTAGCTGCATTGAGTCTTCCATTGCTTTGAACACACTTGGACGGATCAGCTTCCTAAATAATTTGAAGTCTTCCCATAGCTAAACCTGAAGTCTTGCAAAAAGCTAGAACTTCTTTTTTTACTCCTAGAAAATGATAAAAGTACACTTTCAGGCCATACTATCTGTCTTTGGAGTTTGTGGAGGGAGATTAAACTCCTGAAAGTTACTTTGATGCTTCCAAGAATTTCAGATTTTTGGCTTGAAAAGGATGTCGTTTTCTTGCGCCATGCTTATATCTCTGAATTTGTAAACCCAAACAGTCCCAGTAACTAAGTAACAGCACAGCTGAATGTTTTCATAAAAACAACTTTGCTGCTTAGAGATGTGATTTACTACTTAAGTGTGTGTCTGTACATATATACAGAGGCAAGAAGCGACGATGACCTCATCTTAAACCAGCTCACAAGCGCAGCCTCAGTTTTTAGTCTCTGAGCCAAAGACAAATTTACTGTGAGCAGACAGAACTCCATTGACTTCAGCTGCAGTATCGCCATTAATGTCAGTACTCACTTAATTGCTGAGATAATTCTGTTTGTAGGGATCAATGCTTGAAATGTAAACCTAAAAGAAAAAATTTATTGCCTTGCAGCTTTCCTGGTATCTTTCCACAGAAAGGAAAGGCAAGGAGGAGAAGCTAGTTAATATTCAGGATTTTATAAGTAAATCTTAACATTTTATTTTTTTTATTCTGATATTGCCTTGTTAGAAGACTGCTCTTAAACGAATTTAACAGCGCTTGGACCGTGCCCTTTACTTAGAATCAGTTGTAAGTGACGTCATATTGCAATTACTAGACACACAAAATCAACCTGCATATTTTCTAACCTATTAAAAAAAAAAAAGCAGCATCTTCAGGTACTCTTAATTGGCAGAAGTTTCACAGAATTTATGGGTCACGTTCCTCTGTTTCATTTAAACAAGATTCCGGGTCACAAGCAGAATATTCTGATAAATGCTAGTCATTTTTAGATGCTGCATATAGCCCTCATGTCATCTGTATTCATAATAATTAGAATTTCTAAATCTTACACTTGCATGCTTCTACTGAAACAGTTAATAGTCTTTACCAGAAGGAAAACTTTCTATTTGTGTAATATTTATTGATGTTAAACCCAAATTATATCAGCACAACAATCCAAAGTAATGATAATACATTTTTTTATAAATACAAATAAAAGGTGGCAAAATAACGCTAGTGAAGCTAAACAAAAAAGAAATTAGCATGTCACAGTCGAGACAAATTTGGCAAACGATATGACATACTTTTTCTAGAATAGAATCAGATTATTCCCAGATGACAGACTATGACGTTAATCTAGATTAACGATCCCCATAACTGGTCATATCCTGCACCAGAATTGTACTACCTTATGTGCTAAAGTTTATTAGTCACTAAAAAACAAAACAAACTTTGTGTACTTACAAAGCAATACACGTATAGCAGTAATGCAATATATGGCGTACACAATTACAAAATTAAAAAAACCAAACCCTAAGTACAGGACTTCTGAATAACTGAACTGAGATAAAAGATTTCAACGCTTTTATTATAAATAATGAAAGATACCATATATGTGCTTCATATAAGGAATACAGTGTTTTCCTTTCATAGCAAAGTATCATAGCTCGTACCATCAAATGCTCATTTTTCTTGTCAGGCCTAGTAATTCTCCCATCCCTCCCTCCCCTTCCTCTGAAACTCATTTGGTTCTAGTTGAAAACTACCTAGTCCGGTCTGACTTAGGTGGGGCTCCAGTTTGAAGTGGATTGGCCTTGCCTTCTGAAAGTGGCCTTCAGGCTTTTCATCTACGGCGCGCAAGCTCTACCCATTAACAGAGCTGTCATTTGCCTACAGTCGGGAGGAGGAAAAAAGAAAATCTACCGGAGACACATGCTATGTTAAGAAGAAGGGGAAAAAAAGAACAGGGCGCAAATTTGATGTTGTTTTTGTCCATCTTCATTTTCTACTTCCTCAGATCTGCAAGCTTATCACCTGTGGTGTGTACTTGTCACTTAAATTCATATTGCAGTCTCAACCCATTTTTCACTTACTACACATTTCTAAAATCCTCATACACATTACACAAGCTTTAAACAGCCGAACGTCCCGTACATACACTCCCTAGTTTTCAGCTCACCTTAGAATCTCAGATTCTCGAACGGGAGTATTACGAGGTTACAGACCGTCTTCAGGAAATCCACAGAGAGTTTCAACCTCTTGCCCTGTCCCCCTCCCACCCCTTGCAGGAACCTCCCGCAGCGGTTCACACTGCTGGCGTGTTTTTTCCCTCTAGTTACTCATAGTCTGGAGTGGACTGTTACTGCATGTCAGCTCTTTTTCTTCATTATCTTGAAGAGGTTAAATTACTTATGCTTAAACTGTCTTTGCTGTATGGCAAAAAGGAAAAATCCAAAACAATTTAAAATTACGGTGTTGATGTTGCTTTATAGAATTGTCCATACTAACAGCATTTAAGGCAAGATATTTTTTTCATTGTAGACTAGAAAGCAGTTTGCAGAGATACAGCGTTTGCTTACGTTTCTCTTCCTTGTCCCTTCCGGTTTCATTCTCACAATATTGCACTTGTTCATTGTAGCTATCAGAACGCATTGCCATTTTAGAACTATAGATAACCATACATTCTAATTTTCTTTGTGATCTCATGGCCTCAAATAAAACATCTCGCACCATTAAGATTGTGTAGCGCATCTACTTACTGCTTATGAAGGCATAGAGTGATAAATAGCGTTCTCCTCTGAAAAATCTGTCTCTCTGATGTATTTTGGCCTTTATGAAAAGGGGTATTCGTAAGAGCTGAAGCAACTTAGGTATAAGGAACTGGTGAATGTGATGTGTTGTGCAACGTGTACATTTCTATTAATAATCTATCTATTCTTCTAATTTGGTATAATGAATAAGGAATATATGGTTACTGTGTTTGTTGTTTATCTCTTGTACTTGAAGGTGTCTGCCTTTGCATAAAGTGACATAGGAGTATCATTGGTCAAGGCAATGGCTTTCAGTGTTTCTGCTTTGAAAGAAAACGGTGGAAGCGGCAGCTGGGTCTACAGATCATCGCTCTCTACCAAGCCGGACTGCATCGTCAGGTGGACTGGATTTGCTTCAGGCTGGAAAGCTGCTTTGATGTCTAGTCCTTGGTCACAGAGTGCAGCGTATCGGCTGGCTGAGGGCCGCACCTTCTTTGGCTTGGTTGTCTGAGGTGGTTGTTGCCACTGAGCTATAGATTAAAAAGCAAAGAAAAAGCGTTAGCCATCTTGAGCTGTGCAACAAAGCGTACCAGCTACACAATCAGCCCTTTGTAAAGGAGAGACTAGTTTCCGAGCAGCAGAAAACCATTATATCAAAGGTAAGTTTGTTTAATTTCTTGGTGTTTGGTGTGTCCCCCCCCGCCCCCCAGCATCTAGTTTCACCTTCAAATGTGGTAAGTCAAAACAATAGTGTCTGTGTTTGCTACTCTGCCTTTTTGGCATTGCTTTCTACCTTCCCTTGTGTCACTGAGACGGGTAACAGCGAGGGGTTTGTTCCCGTGCACTAATATTACAGTGACCGGCCTGTCCAAGGGGTGTTTGTTGCAGATAAAAGGAAATCATCTGGTGGCCATTGCCACCCCTTCCTTGTATGCTGACGAATGCTGAGCCAAGTCTCTAATTCGCAAGTCCCACTACCACCACCACCCCAGAAACCATCCTTTATCATTCCAATCTCTCCCCTTCCCCCCTCCCTACCCCCTTAATTCTTGTTATGAGGAGATCGGTAAGAGATTTTGGTTTAGGAAAACTTTCACTAGGTGAGGGGCTGCTTTGGAACAAACCGAATAGTTAAGCAGAAAGCCATAAAAACATCTACTGCACTTCTGGTAGCTGTCACAGGTGTATTACCGACTAAGGTACAAAAGAATACAAAAGGTTAGGGAAGTGCTAGCAGAGCAATAGTAATAATGATCCACGAAAATAATGTAATCATGCCGTTATCTGTTGTTAATTAGCTATATTTAATATACTAAGCAAAAACAGAAAGCATGCATGCTTGTTTCGCTTTAGGTATCTGAAAGATGGCGAAATGTACTTTGACAGAGCATTTGTTGTCTTGACGTGGATCGTTATTATTGAGGACAAACTATAAACAAAAGAAAGAGAGACCAATGTAAACCATTCTGTGAAAAAACCGAAACGTAAAGAACTGTTGCTCTTGGGGGGACTAATGCGATCATGAAAATTGAAGTTACTTACTATAAACATCCAACCTGGCGGTGCAAGACACGATCCCAGCCTCATTCTTGGCTGAAACGGTATACCAACCGGCATCCTCCTTTGTAGCTCCCTGAATAAGCAGGCAGATGTAGCCGTAGTTATCCTGGTGCATGCTGAACAAAAGAAAAGTAGAAAATCACTATTTAAATTGTAAAACGGTGTAGGCTATTTTTAAATGTAAGCAGACCCAGTCCCAGTTACAGATTAATTGTAGTCCACTTTTAATTAATATGGAACTTCCTCTGAAATTAGCAAGTGGAAAACAAAACCTTGAGGGTGCTCGACAATTTGGCAGTTTAATATCCTGTATTGAAAACTAAGAAGCAAAACCACCATAAAGTAACTTCTCTTTCACAATTACGGATTAAGACATCTGGAAGCCTGGTTTCAGTAGTAGGGATGCCAGAACTTACCCAGACTTCTTGGGGAAAGGATAAAAAACTTGAGGAACAAGGTACTGAAATACTCTTAGTCATTCAGAAGGACAGCAATAATTTATTACGGTGTCATATCGGTAACAAGCTCCTTTTCTTGCTATATATCATGAGTTTGCTTTTAAACATGCGTACCAAACATTATCAAATATTGAAGGCAAGTTTATAGATCATAGACTATAAAAAAAAAGAATCTTGGTTGCTTATCTACACGGCAGAGTTACAAATCGAGGTTTCTGCTGAGAAGCAGATAGCTTTACTCAGGAGCCCAGGTTTTCACCAGTGAATTTCTTTGTCTTTGTTCTAGAAGAGAAAAAGCAATTCTCCACATGCTTAAAGTGCGAAGATAGTTGCTTAAGTCCAAGGCTGGAAAACAGAACTAACTTTTAATTCTGGCTCGGCCACCAGGCTGGCTGCGAGTTTGAGTAAATGTCATAAATTATTACAATAACTAGTTAATATTTATAAGCTGCTGTTCACACAAAGCATTCTTAAGACCTTCCAGGTTTTAATTTGTGTTACAGGATAAATCGTCATTGAAGTTATACGTGGGGAGATTATTCCAAGTCAGTCTGACCTTACTCGGTCGGTGTTGTATGTGAGTGACTCGTTCTCTTTCTTCCAAAATATCTGAGGTGATGGCTCTCCCGAGATTCGACACTCCAGTCGCACTGGGAATCCCTCGGTCACACCCGTGTTTTGTAGCTTCTCTATAAAGACGGGTGCTTTGTGTACTTCCTTAGCTGTGAAAATAGAGATTGCAGTCGTGTTGACACTAGCCTATGAAAATGTAGCCTTTCTTTCAGCAATATGCTAAAAGCCAATAATGAAAAAATCTAAGCGGCAGGAAAGTTAAGTGTTGTCTTCATTAATCACAAAGTCCAGTTCTGGTGCATCTGAAGAGAAGAGTCTCATCGGTATTTTAATAGGGAAAAAGTGAGCGCTAATAGAGCTGAGTGGTTCCCCCCCGCCCCGCCTCCCCGAAAGAACTGAAGTGTGGAGCATGAAGACTCGATAAACTGACTGCACAATGCTTGTTACAGAGCGCTCCTTCACACTCCTTTTGGTTATAGAAGGAACTGCTCTACCAGAAGGCTGGAATGGCGTTAGTCTAATACGCTGTGAAACGCACGACGTGTCACACTGCCTACCCATTGGTAGGCCTGGGTCTGCACACATTGCCGCTAAAAACCCCGTTCAGGTAAGCAGCCTGGTTTGCGGCCGCGACTGTGGCAACAGCCCTCTCTGCTTGACTGTGTGTGTGCAGAGAGGCTACCTGCCGGTCAGCTTATGCCACGACATATCATAAATGTATCACCTGTAACTATACTGTAGTTCTGTTCCCGCCAGGTTTCCTTGTTCGTGTTACCCTTACAGCGCTCAGCGTGGAAGCTTAGCGTGAGGAGGTTACCTGCAACAATGAGCTCCAGGCTGAATGTATTTTCGCCGGCTCGATTGCTGGCAATACACGTGTAGACTCCAGCATCTCTAGCTGTGACTGGCTCTATGATCAAGGAGTGCACGCCATTCTCACGCACCAACATTTTGTGAGAACTATCAGGACGAATTGGTCTTCCGTTAAGTTGCCAGCTTAAATCTGGAGTTGGTAATCCACTAACCTTAAGTGTAAACAGAACAATGGGAAATGGTCTTAGCCGTACGAAACACCGGAGGAGTCCTGACTCCTTACTTCAGAGAAGTTTGCTTTTGTTTGCTGCTGCAGGTGCACCACAGGATTTAAAGATCTAAAGCTGTCCCAAATTACACACTGACTCAGTTGTATTAATTTACTTACTTTCTGGCCAACTCCCTGAATTCCATGATGTCTTACGGGCGTGACTGAAAAAAGGTCAGTGTTTAGGTATGCTAGAAGCTAAACAATAACACATTGCAAAAGAAAAGGCAGGGTGACACCTTTTGTCTTTTTTCATTGTTTGCTCTTCACGTGGAATGAGAAGATACTCCTTTCTAGATTAACTTCGTGTGGAAAACTTGCAGACAAAAAGATGTTAGCTGACTATTGGACTCTGAGTTCTGTTCCACTTAGGTGTAACCTAGTGACAGCACCGCCTGCGCTAGTTAATGCTTGGTCTGTGCGAACCAGTCTTGTACTTTTGAAAGCCGTGCCATTTGCTGTGGGTACTGCTTGAAAACAAATAGCTTCTCCCAAATAGATCAGTGTGCAATAAAGAGAAGTCACGCAAGCCTTAATTAATTCTGTTAGGCAAAGTCATAAATCAAGATTACGTTGTTTGACACTTTAATGGGGGATCGAAACTCAAGTAGTAAGAGGACTTCAAATGGAGAAGCACGCTGTCTTCATAGCGTGTGCTGCTCCCCTCCACACCCCAGCACAGCCGAATTCTTAACAGTCGGTTTACTCTGAGCTGCAAGATTTGCCTGAAGCGCTTTCACCGGAGGGGAGGCAAACTTTCATTGTCACCTTGCTCATAAGCAGCGAGATGAAGTATCCGACTGACAGGCGCGGAAACTGCAAATGGGTGAAATAGCTTTAAAAAGAAACTAACTTGGTTTTTGAGTCAGCTAACGTTATAGAAGGGTTGCTGCTATCCTTTGCGCGATACTTGCCTTGCAGTCCATTCTGCATAGTTTTCCTTCTTGAACAGTCAGGTCTCCAGGAGCCTGCAGAAAATGAGGCCGGAAGAATCGTTCCTGAATTGGTTCATTTTCATCACCACTGTCCCTTGATCGAGATCGTGGTCTTAAAACAACATGAAATAGAGGTAAATTATTTTTTTTCTCTGCTAAATCAGAACCACTAAAATCACTTCTAAGACTGCTTTGAATTTTAAATCACTTCTTTGACCTACGCCATAATCACTCCGTATTTACACACAGACACTGGTAGCATTTGGCTCAGACTGAGTTAATTACGACGCTGTACTTACTTACCAATTACTTTCATTTAATTCCCATGTTGTGGCAAAACATGATCTAGAAAACAATCTTACTACAGAGTAATTGCTCGTAATAATCATTTGTTGATATACGATAGTATTTTTGTTTAGAGTTAGTCTTTAAATCATTGAAATACAAACAAAATAAGTCGGTGGGCCTTAGCTTATAGCTCCGGTTCCCCATTTCCAGTGTCCTGTACATCTAATCCCTTCACTGCTGCTGCTGAGGCCGGAAAGCGCGGGTCCTGTTTGTTGATTATGTTTACCATTCAGAAAACAACACAGCAGCAGCAGCAGCTAAAAGCCAACTCAGCTCAGCTGAGAAGAGACTTCTCGTATCAGGCTTATTTTTCACCCTCTCTTGCTCTGCACTACGAAGACCATACAGAAGGTTCCGTGGATTGGAGTGCTGTGGATATTTATTCCTCATTTAACAGGGGTTTTTTGGGATATTCTTGAATATTTTCAAGGCTGCCAAATCATGGTGTCAAAACAATGAGAACTTCATTTGTGAGCAATAGGAAGAAAAACGTTGATCGTTAAATTGTTCTTCATAAAGGTACTGTAAAAAGTGTAACGAAAAATAAAAAGAAGGAAAAATAACTCCTGTCCCCAGAAACAGTATCAATCGCCCTAAGCTTCCGCGGTACCATTTAATCCATTTGCAGCATTGGCTGTTCTTGCCTGTTAATTTAATCTGTCGAATCTTTTTCTAAGTCGTTCCTCGTTTAACTGGATTTTTTTCCAATTGAAATTAGCATTATTCCATTTGTGTGATTTAGTAATCAAAGAAACTTGTAACTGAAACAAAATTTTAGATCCGTTTTTGTCCTTGCCTGATCAGCTCCAATGGATCGCGTTCTGGAGCCTACTGCTGCCTACAGTAACGTCCTGTTGCAGTGAAGAGGAGCTATTCGAATCTCCCCCTAGGTGACTTCTGTCAGCGGGACTTTGCGGTGACATTCTCCTTCCTGAATGCCGTTTTCTGTTAACTTTTGCCAGTGTTTCCGTTTTGGCCAGCGTCTGCAACACGTATACGTGCTGCAGTACACATGGCTGTACTGCAGTTTCTACTGCCCGGGGGCGTTTCTTGAGGTTAAAATAATTCATAACAAAAAAAAAGCTTAAAACCCCCAACAGTTAACCTTTGGAAAACAAGGTGCTGTACTGCTGTATGGAAGGTAAACGCTCTAGCTGCACACTCTGGTCCGCTGAGGTTAAGTTTAATTAGACTTGCTTGAATTTGGTTTATTTTGTCCTCTGTTGTTGCCCTTCTCTCTATTACTGCTCTGTTTGAATTCTGACCAGTCATCACTTTCGCTACAGCATTATCTGCCATAAATAGATAAATTTTGACTTTTTAATGATCATCACAGGCTTCCCACAGCTGTAACTAAAGGCAGATGGGGGGGGCGGGGGGAGAGGAATCTAGCCCGCACTGCTTATTAATGTAGGAATGGGTACCGAAATGGGGAACGCAGACGGACGTCTTTGCACACGCTAAAAGCTTACGTAACCCTTCAGGAGCCGAAATCCAGGTCTTGAGCACCTCAGGTTTTTTGCCACTTGGAGGTGCCTAAAGCTACCTCAGTAGCTCCTGCATTACAAGCTCGCAAGCAGCACTACCCTCCAGCTGGCGGGTTCCTAACCGTTTTTGCAGACATACGTGCCCCTCATGCACCCAGCGGGGATGGAAGATGGACGGTAAGAAAGAAATACTGTACTCCTGTCTTTTGGTAATCAGTTCTGCAAGACCAAGTAGAAGTGATGGTATCTAGGCGAGCGAGCGCTCCACAGCGCAAGCAACCCGTGCAGAATCTGCCTTCGTAGTATTTGCATGCATCCTGTTTAGACGCATAAAAAGGCAGCGCTGGTCAAAACCAGGGCAGGGAGGGGAGAAATTTACACCACATGAAATGGAAAACAAGAAGGTTAAGAGTTTGTGACCAGAGATGTTTTCTTCTGATAGTACGTCCTTGAATCGTGAAAAAAAGTTTTCAAATTCCATATTTGAAAGGAAACCTAAATCAGCACGCCGTTTAGTCTCGAGTCAGAAATAAATAACGCATTTCTTTTTACCGCTTTGTAAATTTACCTCTAAAATTGCAGACTACTTCTAAGCCTTTACCTTGAGAGATGAAACTAGGGTTATTTGAATGCTAAAACATTTTGTGGTTTTAAAGAAACAATGAAACGAGTAGAGCCGAGTACTTCAGACGTTTAGGAATGACAAACTGCAATAGACTGCAATACCCCTGGATTAGTTGCGGGTTCCGTAGAGTTGCCGTGTGGGCATCGGATTGCACAGATTGGCTTCAGCGATGCTGACAGCGTGTACCGAATGTGGCCGGGGAGACTCCACGCACCAGGAGCTTCAGCGAGCAAGAAGCTGGGGAAGACTTTATGACTGACCATACGATAATGATTGCTCATTTGGGATAAAGGAGATTAAGTTCAAATTAATCCCCTAATTGAGAGCAGGGGCAAGAGGAATATTTATTTTTTAAATCTTCCTTAAATCTCATGCATTTTAAGATGATTTATTTGGGGCTCTGGCTGCAGCGCACCACAAGACAGCCTAGGTGCTACAGTGTGGAGCAGCATGTCGTCTAAGGGATTGAGCCCAAGCTTTGTACACGTCGGACAGTTCAAAGGTCCCTCACCAAAGCGTTAACAGGCCTACGCGTGAAGCGTTGGAGGGGGAGCTGGTAGGACGCCTCAGCGAGAGATGCTGGGAAATGCTTTCAGGACTGCGGGAAGCCCAGTTCCTTCCCTGCAGGAGTGAGACCGACAAGATCTTCTGAACAGCCATCCTCACCTCCTAGTACTTGTGGTTATCGGAGGGGGGAAGAGAGCCTGTTTCGCACGCAGCACTTCTACAGTACACCCTGCTACCACTACTAATGGTTACGGGAATAATTTCGTTATTGCACATTGACTACGTAATTACATCTATCCTGTCTATTACAATTGGACGACATTGAGATTCTGTGGCCATTGTGACCTCATCACAGCAGAAGCCGGAACCGGGGCCCTCCTACTCCCGTGAAAGCAGTTCTGTTTGCGTAACCAAAATGAGTTTGTTCGCATCATCTAAAGCTGTCTAAGCTGTGCTAAACAGCCTCATGAATGCTTTGGGTAATGAAAAAAAACCAAAAGTATTTGAAGGAAAAATTCCCTTATATGGTCCAAAAACATAAACCAAAGCTTTGTATGTGAATAATTGTAAACTCATCAAAGATAAGTTTAATACTTTATTTCTGACTCATAATTCCTTATAAGAACCTGAACTGAAATTGCTGAAATACTAAAATATTTCTGATGTAAATCTAATGAACTTCTTTGGCATGCAGTTACTTCTGCTGTTTCTTTAAAAGAAGACTTACTAAAAGCTGCAGAAAGCACACGGCCCTGCTAGAATCCTAGTCAGGTGAGATGTTTTAAAAAAACCAAAAAAACCAAAAAAAACCCCAAACAACTAAGTGACAAGGTCCTTCCCAACAGCTGACAGAGTAATTTGAAATAAGGAGTAATTAGTGAACATCACAAAGAAAGGAGGAGGAGGAGACAGGCACAGTTAAAGATACTTAACAGTCATGTCAGTTCAGAGGTTGCTTATACTTCCAAGTAGGCAAGCTTTGCAGAAAGTTTTAGACAGCAGAGGTCACATTTCTTCCTGAATGCCATACTTCTAACTTTCCTTCTTCACATTCTTTATCTTACCGTAATAATTTTGCAAAACACTTATTTTTAAAAGAAAGAGAAAACAAAAAAGGCTGACCAGAAGGTGACCAAGGACTGCGGCCTCTTTGATTTACAGCTTGAACCATCAGCCTGCCCGTGCAACTTATTCTGCCCTGTTACAATGATGGAGAGGAGGAACATTAGAAGACTTAGAGCATGTAATATTCCTAAATGTTCAACCTGATCTCTCCTTTTTTGCTCACCTGTTACAGAGTCTGTAATACAATCTCTTCTTTCAGAAAGTCATTGAAGAACATTTGTCAAGATACCTTCTGATACTAAACTATTTTATCAGCTTCCAAGCTAACAGAGAACAGGCTGGAATAATTGTGACTATAACACAGTCATGGTTAAAACGGTCCACCGGGAAGTTTTTCCTTTTAGAAAAGATTATTAGTACCACTGGCAATTAAGTCCTTAAAGCAGTATATTGACTATATTCTGCCCCTCTGCTCTGCTCTGGTGAGACCCCACCTGCAGTACTGCGTCCAGCTCTGGAGCCCTCAGCATAAGACAGACACGGACCTGTTGGAGCGGGCCCAGAGGAGGGGCACAAAAATGGTCAGGGGGAT